>NC_041381.1:523039399-523106219 GCF_002162155.2 Triticum dicoccoides | reverse complement strand
TTCTTCTGATCCACTCGGAGAACTAAATCTCCTTCTTGGAAGGCTCGACCTCTCACATTTCTGGCGTGGAAACGACGCAAATCTTGTTGGTAGATGGTCGACCGGATCAGAGCCATCTCCCTTTCTTCCTCTAAAAGGTCGACTGCGTCCTGCCGCGCTTGTTCAGCTTCTGCTTCGTTGTAGATTTCAACTCGAGGAGCATTGTGGAGAAGATCACTCGGCAAGACTGCTTCAGCTCCGTAGACCAAGAAGAATGGAGTTCTTCCGGTCGACCGATTAGGTGTGGTCCGCAGTCCCCAAAGCACTGAGGGAAGTTCGTCGACCCAAGCTCCAGCTGCATGCTTGAGATCACGCATCAGTCGGGGTTTCAATCCCTTGAGAATCAGGCCATTGGCTCGCTCCGCTTGTCCATTCGACTGGGGATGGGCGACTGAAGCGTAGTCGACTCGTGTGCCTTGAGAGTTACAGAAATCTCTGAATTCCTCCGAGTCAAAGTTCGACCCATTATCCGTAATGATGCTATGAGGGACTCCATATCTGAATATTAGTTCCCTGATGAAGCTAACAGCAGTACCGGCGTCAAGGTTCTTGATTGGTTTAGCCTCAATCCACTTGGTGAACTTGTCGACTGCCACCAGCACATGCGTGAAGCCACTTCGCCCTGTTCTCAAAGGACCGACCATGTCCAACCCCCATACTGCGAAAGGCCAGACAAGTGGAATGGTCTTCAGGGCTGATGCAGGCTTGTGCGACATATTCGAGTAAAACTGACATCCCTCGCACTTATCTACTATCTCCTTTGCCATCTCATTCGCCTTTGGCCAGTAAAATCCGGCTCGGTATGCTTTGGCCACGATAGTGCGAGAGGACACATGATGACCGCAGGTCCCCAAGTGAATATCACTAAGGATGATTCGACCTTCTTCTGGCGTTATGCACTTCTGACCAACTCCAGTCGCGCTTTCTCTGTATAACTGTCCTTTGATTACGGTAAAGGCCTTAGATCGACAGACGATCTGTCGAGCCTCTTCCTCATCCTCCGGGAGCTCTTTTCTCAGGATATATGCGATATATGGAACTGTCCAATCGGGAATGACCACCAAGATCTCCATAACCAAGTCGACTACTGCTGGGACTTCAACCTCAGTCGGATCTGTGGCACTCTTGGGCTGTGGAGCTTCCTCGGTGAAAGGATCTTCTTTGACTGACGGAGTGTGTATATGCTCCAAGAACACACCACTCGGAATGGCTTCTCTCTTGGAACCTATTTTTGCTAGATCATCAGCTGCTTGATTTTTCAGTCGGGGTATATGATGGAGCTCCAACCCCTCGAACTTCTTTTCCAGCTTCCTCACTGCACTGCAGTATCCAGTCATGGCTGGGCTTCTCACATCCCACTCCTTCATCACTTGGTTGACCACTAAATCCGAGTCGCCATAGACCATCAGGTGACGGACGCCGAGTGAAATGGCCATGCGCAACCCGTATAAGAGGGCCTCATATTCTGCCTCATTGTTGGAGGAATCAAAGTGAATCTGGAGCACATATCTGAGCTTATCTCCTCTGGGGGAAACCAGGACAACCCCAGCACCGGAACCATTCAACATCTTAGAGCCATCAAAGAACATGGTCCAATGCTCCGAGTGAACTTCAGTCGGCTGCTGCTGTTCAATCCACTCGGCGAGGAAATCTGCTATTGCCTGGGACTTAATCGCTTTCTTTGCCTCAAACTTGATATCAAGGGGAAGAAGTTCAATCGCCCATTTAGCCACTCGACCAGTTGCATCTCTGTTGTGCAAAATCTCTGATAGTGGAGCGTCGCTGACGACTGTGATGGAGTGATCAGAGAAATAATGAGCAACCTTCTTTGTGGTCATGTATATTCCATACACAAGCTTCTGATAATGAGGATATCTCTGCTTGGATGGAGTCAAGACTTCAGACAAATAATACACTGGGCGCTGAACTTTGAGAGCTTTTCCTTCTTCTTCCCGCTCGACCATAAGCACAGTACTGACGACTTGTCCTGTGGCTGCGATATAGAGCAACAAAGGCTCTTTGCTGATTGGAGCAGCAAGCACCGGCTGGGTGGAGAGCAGAGCTTTTAGCTCGGCAAACGCTGCATCAGCTTCTGGAGTCCACTCGAACTTGTCTGCCTTCTTCATCAGTCGGTAAAGAGGCAATGCCTTTTCACCGAGTCGTGAGATGAATCGACTTAATGCGGCCAAGCATCCAGTAAGCTTCTGGACATCGTGCACTCGCACAGGGCATTTCATTCGGAGAATAGTGCCGATCTTCTCTGGATTAGCGTCGATTCCTCGTTCGGAAACGAAAAAACCGAGTAACTTGCCACCAGGAACTCCAAATGTGCACTTTGATGGATTGAGCTTGATATCATACCTTCGGAGGTTGGCAAATGTTTCGGCGAGGTCAGCGAGCAGGTCGGAACCTTTTCGTGACTTGACGACGATATCATCCATGTACGCTTCCACATTCCGACTGATTTGAGTGAGTAGACACTTCTGAATCATTCGCATAAATGTGGCTCCGGCATTCTTGAGGCTGAATGGCATGGTGATATAGCAGAAGCACCCGAATGGAGTGATGAAAGCTGTTTTTACCTTGTCGGGTCCGTACAGATGGATCTGGTGGTACCCGGAGTAGGCGTCTAGAAAAGACAGTCTCTCGCATCCCCCGGTCGAGTCAACAATTTGATCTATGCGAGGGAGAGGAAAATGATCTTTCGGGCAGGCCCGGTTGATGTGCTTGAAATCAATGCACATTCGGAGTGATTTGTCTTTCTTAGGAACCATGACGACATTAGCGAGCCACTCGGAGTGGTATATCTCTCGGATAAATCCTGCCGCCAACAGTCGAGCCACTTCCTCACCAATGGCTTTTCTCTTCTGGACGGCGGACCGCCGAAGATGCTCTTTAACTGGTTTTGCAGATGAGTCGACTCTTAGGCGATGCTCAGCCAGTCCCCTGGGAACACCTGGCATGTCAGCGGGCTTCCATGCAAAAATGTCCCAGTTCTCACAGAGGAACTGGATGAGCGCTTCTTCCTATTTCGGGTCGAGTGTTGTGGAGATGTGGGTCGGAGCTGCATCGGGGTCGGTCGGGTGAATGTGAACAGGCTTCGTCTCACCGGACGACTGAAATGCAGACTCTGTGGCGGGTTTCTTGGATCGCAGCAAGTCACTCGGATCTGCGTTTTGCTTGTATTCTTCGAACTCGACCGCTGTCACCTGGGAATCAGCAATTTTTGAGCCTTTCTGGAAGCACTCTTCTGCCTTTTTCTGATCACCGGTGATAGTGATCACTCCTTTGGGGCCGGGCATCTTCAATTTTAGGTACACGTAACATGGTCGAGCCATGAACCGTGCATAAGCTGGTCTCCCCAAAATGGCATGATATGCACTCTGAAAATCCACGACCTCGAACGTCAACTTCTCTTTGCGAAAATGTTTCGAATCACCAAACACCACGTCCAGAGCTATTTGGCCGAGTGACTCGGCTTTCTTTCCTGGTATAACTCCATGAAAGCTCATGTTACTGGTGCTCAGTCGGGACATCGGAATGCCCATTCCTTTCAGTGTGTCTGCATACATCAAATTCAGCCCACTACCACCGTCCATAAGCACTTTCGTCAGTCGAGTGCCTTCAACAACTGGATCGACCACCAAAGCTTGCCTCCCAGGGGTGGCAATATGAGTCGAGTGATCAGATTGGTCGAAGGTGATGGGTGTTTGGGACCATTTCAGATAATTTGCTTTTGCTGGGGCAACCATGTTCACCTCACGGTTAATAACTTTCAATCGACTCTTGCTCTCCACATCTGCAAAGATCATCAGAGTAGAGTTGATATGCGGATATCCTTCCTCACTGTCCTCCTTGTCTTCGGCATTGTCCGACTCCTTCTCCTTGTTATTAGACTGTTTTCCCTGAAACTGCTGGATCAGGAGTCGACATTGGCGAGTGGTGTGCTTCGGGTAGATGATATTCCCCTCTTCGTCTTTCTTCGTGTGGATGTGACACGGCATATCCATCACGTCGTTCCCTTCTTTATCCTTTACCTTCTTAGGGTTCCAGGATCCTTTTGGTTTCCCTTTAAACTTTCCCTGAGTCACGGCCAGAGCCTCTCCAGGAGCTGCCGGTTCAGCCTTCCGCTTCTGTTTCCGACTGGTGTTTCCCTTTTCCGACTGACTCGGCTTGTGCTTGCCGCTTCGGAGTCGGTCTTCTTCTTCGCCGTTGGCGTACTTGGTAGCAATCTCCATCATCCGACTCAAGGTCATGTCACCGGTTTGACCAAACTTCAAACTCAATTCTCTATTCTTGACGCCATCTTTAAAGGCGCAGACTGCCTGATGATCAGACACATTCTCCACAGTATGGTGCAAAGTGATCCATCTCTCAATATACTCTCTGAGAGTCTCATTGGTCTTCTGCACGCAGACTTGCAACTCCGTCAGTCCAGCCAGTCGCTTGCAAGTTCCTTCAAACGTTCTGATGAACACTCGGGACAGATCTTCCCAAGTGTAAATGCTGCTAGGAGGTAATTGAGTCAACCATGCCCTGGCAGAACCTTCCAGCATGAGGGGCAAATGCTTCATGTCCACCTCGTCGTTCCCACCACCAATCTGAACCGCCACTCGGTAGTCCTCAAGCCAAGTTTCAGGCTTAGACTCACCAGTGAACTTGCTGACTCCTGTTGCCAACCTGAAATTGGGAGGGATAACTGCGGCTCTGATAGCTCTGCTGAAACATTCAGGACCAGACACATGCACTCGACTGCTTGTGGGCGCATCTCTGTCGAGTCCGCCTCGATGGGCTCTGTTCCGGTCGACCAAACCTTGCACGATAATGGATCGCGCATAGAAGCCTGGTTCTCTGGGGTCGACTGGAACTCTTCGCCCCGTACTGAGCTGACGTCTGTCATCTTGCTGCCGAGGAGCGTAAGACCCACCCCTCGGAGGGGAATTGGGCACTCGACGCCTATCATCTCGGTCGAGTCGGTCACCATATTGGTCTCGCCGATTCTCGCGCCCTTCACGCCGCGGAGGCGATCTGGGACTGTGAGCCGACTGAACCGTATTCGCAGCGACGGATCGACTGTGAATTCTGTTGCGCGACTGCGACACGGCCGAATTCTGATCTCCTGCTGCCCGGAGCAGATCCCTGATCTGCATCAAGCCTCTGCCAGCTTCCGACTGAGAAGGCTGGATGGACTCTGCTATACGGGTCGCAGCTGCCAAATTCTGGATTGGGGTTCGATATACCTGAGTCGGCGGGAAGAGTTGACGTCGACTGGTGTCGGGAACTCGTTGCCGCGCGCGCTCGTCAAGTGCTCGCTGAAGATTCTCCAGTCGAGTGCGTTTGGCCAAATTGGCCAAACGTGCCTCCTCCAAGGCGCGAGCCTCGGGGGTTTCTCCTGCGATGGGAGTACGCAGGACATCCACGTTCCTGCGGCGAAGTTCTTCTCTTTGCAGAGAGTCGAGTGGCTCAGGCTGGTACTCTTCGTGGTCTCGTGCGGGGTCGCCTCCATCGCCTGCTCCACCATCACGGGCGAAGCCAGGGGGACTGCGGGGCCCGTCGACCATCATGATTTCCGCCGCTGGATCACTGCTATCGCACTCGGATGCGGTCTCTACGGAGCCAGTCGACAGATCGAACAGGCCGTAGAGAGATTCGTCGAGCTCGATTGCCGCAACTTGGGTGGTGGCCGTCTGGCGAGCTACCGCGTGCCTCACCCACCGCTGAATCCTCGACCGGCCCGAGCGCTTGCGCTGGCGAGAGACCGGGAGGGTGGTCGATGGGGATGTCGACCGATACGGGGTCGACGGTTGCCGCAGCACAACACCGCGGACACATGCGCAAAAATGCGTCGCACCGCGGACAGGGAGCACATCAACGTCGAGTGGAGCCTCCTGGAGCCAGGCGGAGTCGTCGGCGATGAAGGTGAGAGCGCCGAGACGGATCTCTCGACCCTCGACCAAAACTCCAGCAGCCACCATGATGAAAATACTCGGAAGAATCGCAACTTCTCCACAAAATTGCTAAAAACACCGGCCCCACGGTGGGCGCCAACTGTCGTGGTTCTAAGTCTGACAGTAAAGTGGGGGGTAGGTATAGAGAGGCAAGTTCCTAGCTATGGAGAGGTTGTAAACACAAGGGATGTACGAGTTCAGGCCCTTCTCGGAAGAAGTAAAAGCCCTACGTCTCGGAGCCCAGAGGCAGTCGAGTGGATTATATGTATATGAGTTACAGAGTGCCGAACCCTTCTGCCTGTGGAGGGGGGTGGCTTATATAGAGTGCGCCAGGACCCCAGCCAGCCCACGTAATGAAGGGTTTAAGGGACATTAAGTCCGGGGCGTTACTGGTAACGTCCCACATAAAGTGTCTTAACTACCATAAAGTCTACTTAACTACAGGCCGTTGCAGTGCAGAGTGCCTTTTGACCTCCTGGTAGTCGAGTGAGTCTTCGTGGTCGAGTCCTTCAAGTCAGTCGAGTGAGTCCCTCGTTGGTCGACTGGAAGGTGACCTCTTCTAAGGGTGTCCTTGGGCAGGGTATTTAGATCAGGTCTGTGACCCTACCTTAGGTACATGACTCCATCAGGGGGTGATTAGACTACTTGACCAATTTAAAAACTTAACCTTTTCCCAATTTTAGAGTTTGACATATTTTAGCTATTTTAGGACAAGTCAAGCAATCATCACACTATTCAAGCAAGCATGCAAAGAGTATATAGGCAGCGGAAATCAAAGCATGCAACTTGCAAGAAAGTAAAGGGAAGGGTTTGGAGGATTCAAACGCAATTGGAGACACGGATGTTTTTGGCGTGGTTCCGATAGGTGGTGCTATCATACATCCACGTTGATGGAGACTTCAACCCATGAAGGGTAATGGTTGCGCGAGTCCACGGAGGCCTCCACCCACGAAGGGTCCACGAAGAAGCAACCTTGTCTATCCCACCATGGCCGTCGCCCACAAAGGACTTGCCTCACTAGCGGTAGATCTTCCCGAAGTAGGCGATCTCCTTGCCTTTACAAACTCCTTGGTTCAACTCCACAATCTTGTCGGAGGCTCCCAAGTGACACCTAGCCAATCTAGGAGACACCAGTCTCCAAGAAGTAACAAATGGTGCGTTGATAATGAACTCCTTGCTCTTGTGCTTCAAATGATAGTCTCCCCGACACTCAACTCTCTCTCATAGGATTTGGATCTGGTGGAAAGAGGGTTTGAGTGGAAAGCAACTTGGGGAAGGCTAGAGATCAAGATTCATATGGTAGGACTGGAATATCTTGGCCTCAACACATGAGTAGGTGGTTCTCTCTCAGAAAATGGTAAGTTGGAAGTGTAGGTTTAGTATGATGGCTCTCTCCACGAATGAAAAGGAGGTGGAGGGGTATATATAGCCTCCACACAAAATCTAACCGTTGCACACAATTTACCAAACTCGATGGGACCGATTCAACAGACTCGGTCAGACCGATTTAGTAAACCTAGTGACCGTTAGTGATTTTCGGTGGGACTGACATGCAACTCGGTGAGACCGATTCGCTTAGGGTTAGGGCATAACGTAATCTCTATAAGACCAATTACACAAACTCGGTAAGACCGATTTTGGTAATCTTCTTTCCAGAGAGTTGGTCAGGTAAACTCGGTGTGACCGATTTGCTCTTTTCGGTGAGACCGAAATGTTACGAAAGGGAAACAGAGAGTTTACATTGCAATCTCGGTGGGACCATCGCTCACTTCGGTTAGACCGAAATGTTACGAAGGGAAACAGAGAGATTACAATCCCATCTCGGTGAGACCGAGATCCTTATCGGTAGGACCGACTTGCCTAGGGTTTGTGGCAGTGGCTATGACATTTGAAATCGGTGGCGCCGGATTGGAAGAATCGGTGTGACCGATTTTGGCTTTGGGTTTAGGTCATTTGTGGATGTGAGAATGTAGTTGAGGGTTTTGGAGCATATCACTAAGTACATGAAGCAATAGGCTCATTAAGCAACACCTCATCCCTCCTTGATAGTATTGGCTTTTCCTATAGACTCAATGTGATCTTGGATCACTAAAATATAAAATGAAGAGTCTTGAGCTTTTGAGCTTGAGCCAATCCTTTGTCCTTAGTATTTTGAGGGATCCACTTTCATCATCCATGCCATGCCATTCATTGAGCTTTCCTGAAATAATAGTCTTGGAATAGCATTAGCTCCGTGAGCTATATGTTGTTATGAATTACCAAAACCACCTAGGGATAGTTGCACTTTCAATCTCCCCCTTTTTGGTAATTGATGACAACATATAGATCAAAGCTTCGACAAATGATAGTAAGATTAAAAACATCGTCGCTTTGAGAAGTATGTGATAAGCAAGAGCTCCCCCTAAATTTGTGCATAGTTTAAAATTTGCTTTGGACTGCAAATGCACAAGGAATTAGGCTCATGGGTTACTCTTCCATGTCACATACATCTTGGTGGAGCGCTCAAAATGATAAGTATTGAATACATGCACTCATCACCAAGCAAAGTGAGTGATGACATAAGATAGATAAGATAATATCATCAAACATGCATAAGTGTAGCTTATGATCAAACACATGATCATCAATGTCTCACAAGAATAGCATAGTATCTCAAGCAATCAAAAGCAAACAAGTTTGAACCAACAAAGCAAGAGAGAACAAAAGCAACACTCTCTCTCTCTCGAAGCCTATGATCTATACATTTTTCTCCCCCTTTGGCAACAAGTTACCAAAAAGTTCACAGAAAATGCATAGTGCTAGATCGACTCTCAGGCTTGATCTTCAGTTGGTGGTGTAGAGATGGCTCCTTGGATGAAGGCTTCAGTTGATATAGAGGGTGCTGGAGTTGATGCTGAAGCTGGTTGCACTGGAGCTGTAGGAGCTGTAGCTGGTGCAGATGATGTTGCTCTAGTGTCCGGCACTGGCACTGCAGCTGACCTCTGAGCTCTAGGCACTCTGGCAAATACATTAGTGGTAGTCTTGCCCTTCCCCTCCTGCATGTCATCCTGCAGCTGCTCCACAACTAACTGAATCTTAGTTACCTTGACATCAAGATCATAGAATTTTTGTTCCATGATTCTCTCCAAGCTTTCCTGATTCTGAGTTAAGGTGGCCAACCCCTTCTCAATCCTCAGTGATGATGCTATCAAGTAACCAAGCTGCTCTTGCTTGTTCTTCAAGAAATACTCAGATGCCTCCTCTTGAGTTGGCATCTTGGCAGCCTTCTCCTTCCTTGCCTTCTCCTTCTTCTCTTTAGCTTGAACAGATGATGGATCATCCTCATTCATGACAACCTCATTTCCTCAAAGTCTGGATAGAGTGGAAAATGTTCCCTATCCAATAGATACTTGCCAGTTCCCATCTTTGAGTTAATCAACTCCTGGATCTGAGGGGCATATCCACAACTCCTCTTCTGATCTGCTGCAGTCCTCTTAATGGTTTCAACTATAAGGCTCATGACTTTGAATTTCTGAGGCACATCAAATAAATGCACCATATTGATTGCATGCCCTCTAATCATGTTGTGGTCACCAGACTTAGGCAATAGAGTGTGCCTTAGGATCCAATTGATTGTAGGCAGCCCTGACAGAAGAAAGTGGACTGATCCAAAAGAGAAAGTCTCTAGGGCTTTGTCTGGGATCTCCTTGTACATGTGTGCCATGCTATTGTGTCCCATTTTCTTCTTGGCATATACATCCAGATCATCTTCATTTTCCTTTGGGACATTTATCAATTTTGCCCTCTCCTCAACTGTTGACTGGTACCTTGTACCTTCAGACATCCAAACTATTCTCCCATCTAGATAGAAGTGTGTTGTGGAGTAGAATTGCATGATAAGTTCATCATTCCAGTTTGTGAGCTTTTGCCCAACAAAGTCTGCAACTCCACAAGCAACAAAGCTGTCTTGCACTCCAGGATAGTGCTCTTCATTTTCCTTCATGTAAGTCCAGTCGACCCACCTCATATCACAAACTATGGGCTTCTTATCCAACAAAATTGTCTCATAGAAGTCCTGCTGTTCCTTTGTATGGAACCTGTAATCAACAACAGTTCTTCTCCTTGTGGCATATGGATCTGCCATCCTCCATAGCCTCAACCCTGAGTCTTTTCTGATGTTCATGTCCTCAGCCACAGGATGGGCATCATTGTGGTCTGGTATCTTAGGCTTGAGCTTCCTTAGAACTTGTCCTTCTTCATCTTCCTCCTCGGCAACCTCAGGCACTGGGGCCTTGTTCTTCTCAGCAGCTAGAATACTCCTGGTATTCCTCTTTGGTGCAGTCTTGGCCTTGGGGGCAGCTTTGGGTGCTTTCTTGGGCTTAGATGTTGCAGCCCCTGATCTAATAGCATCTCCCATAAGCTTTGGTGCCTTTGGTGCTGGTGCAGCAAGCTCTTATTCTTCTTCCATCATGGAAGGTTGACTAACAACTCTGGCCATGGTCTTCTTGACCCTTTTCTTCCTCTTCTTGCCTTCAGCAGCTGGCTCTTTGGGATCAGGCTTTTCAGGCAGTTGAGTTGATACTCTGGCTTTGGACATTGGTTGTCTTCCTGCAGGCCTTTTGATCTTCATGCCTGGCTTTGTATCCTTTGCTGAGCCATACTCCTTTTTGAGCACTACCTTCTTGGAGGTAGCCTCATCCTCTTCAGCTCTATAATCCTCATCTTCAGAGTCTGAAGTTCTCTTCTTCCTTTGCCTTGTAGCAGCCTTAGGTAGGTTGCTAGGAGTGCTTCTACTACCTTCATCTGAAGTGCTGGAGGGACTAGTGCCCTCACTCATGTGAATCTGCTCTGCTGACCTGTTCTGGCTGTCACTCTGGTCTGACATGCTGCAAACACTGATTGCTGACCCTGTGAAGAGTTGTAGATGAGATAGAGTGGATGAGCATCACAAAATGCAGAGATTTTTGCAAAAGAATGATTCAAAAAATTCAGTTTTAGTTTTCCACAAAAAGCATTTTGGATCAACCGATTTTCAAACTCGGTGATACCGAAGCAGTTTTGGAACCTAAACTAATGAACTCGGTTGGACCGAGTCACAGTTCGGTGGCACCGAGACTGCTAGGGTTTCACAAAGTCCTAAAATCGGTCGCACCGATTAGCAATTCTCGGTCAGACCGAGAGTTACTAGTGCAATGGCATAAGCCAAATCGGTGGGACCGAGTTTTTCAACTCGGTAGGTCCGAGATGGTTTCGGCGGAAACCTAACCCTAAATTTTCAAATCCCATCTAATCTACGGATTGCATTGATTGGATAGGAGTGTTTCAATCGTGGCAAGAATCATTAAGAACACAATGTGCTAGGAATCAGACGAGGATAGCACAGTGATCGAGTCCATACCCTAGTGCGGCGATGAACTCGCTACGACGGCAACGGCGGGGTTGAATTCCGTTGACGGCGGCGGAGACCAGCGACAGGAGGCGGCTGGCAACGAGGAGACGATCCGGAGACCTTGGAGGCAGAGCGAGCTATTGCGCGGGCGAAGAGGTTCGGAGGAATTTCCAAATTTTTGCCCGTGACTATATATAGCCCGACCCTGTCGATGTGACCGAGTGGAACAACTCGGTGGCACCGAGATGCATAACTGTGTTTAGTTACAGCAACTCGGTGTGACCGAAAAGTTCAAATCGGTTGCACCGAGATTGAAAACCTAGATCGACTTAGTGATCTCGGTGGGACCGAAATGGAGGAATCGGTCAGACCGAGAATCACAAATAAGTTTTGGAAGTTTAAGTCTATGACGAATCGGGGACTCCGAGTGCTCCTCACACAGAGTGGTTCGAATCTGACTTGATCAAATTTTGTGATGTAGCATGAAAAGAGTTTGAGATGAGAAAAGCATAGATAGCTAGAGAAAGTTCTTAGGCATTCTTTTCCATCCACTTGGCCAAAAGAAGAAAGAACCAAACAATCAAAACAACAAGTGGATGTCCTTGAATGAGTAAAATATGCACCAACATGCTCACACAATAAGATAGCAAATGAAATATGTGGCAAAGCATGCACAACCAATTCTAGCATCTATCAAACAATTGGCGATGACTAGGTCATCTATATATGAGTATATTGACTTAGGAGTCAAATGATAAACATTTGATCATAGGTCATACTCATCGTTTAAGCTCAAGTGGGGTTACCACTTTTACATAATGCATTGATGTGTTCACATCATTAGAGTTGCTTTGACTGAATTCTTAGAGTTAAGCTCCCCCTAGATGCGAGATCCCCTTTTAGAGGGATGAACTAACCTTGGGTTTTGTCGATGATGACTTCATATAGGTGTTAAAGATGTGGATGCTCAATGTAGATGTAGTCCATTTAGAGCAATACTTTGGAGTGAGTTGCACTTTCAACTTGCCTACATGGGTTAGTCCCACAAGGAACAAACAAGAATATCCAAAGACATAGAGTGATGCTCACACAAGATGATGTCTATGAAAACATTAGGGTACCTTGTCCCTTGCCTTACCAACATGAGGGTTTGTGACTCCTTGAACTAGTGCAAGATGTGGAAGTTGATTGCACTTGTCATTGCCATAATGATATGAGTGAAGAATGTTGGCGGAGTCACCCTCAAGAACTCTCTAGTTCTTCTTCTTTGGGATCCACATCATCTTGATGGGAATCCTTGGAGTTGTAGTTATACTTGATGAAGTATAACTTGTCGTAGTCTTGGGAACCCAGTTGAACGAGGCTTTAGGTGCTTCTTCAAATGCATCAATCTCTTCTTGAAGCTTGTCCTTGCCTTTGTTCTTGTGGTCTTGTGGTGGAAGATCATCTTGAGCTTGTGTTCCCTTGAAGGAAGTAGGATCATACTTCTCTTGTTGAGGAACAAACTTCGTCTTGGGATATTGATCTTCTTCCCACTCAACTCCATTGGCATTGAACTTGCGTTCAAAACCAACACCTTCATTCTTCCGGTGTCTTCCTTGCTTGCGTACAATTTCCTCGAATTGCTTACTCCCAGCAAGGCTCTTGTAAACACCTTTCTCTATAATTCCCTTCAATAAGCTATTTTCTTGCTCAAGTGTAACTTGGCTAAGAGAATCATTAGTGGAATCAAGAGAACTACTAGAAGCAACAATATTGGATATGACATTGTTATTGTTACTACTAGAGGAAGTATCTTTCTTGTACTTGTTACTAGACTTGACTTGAGGCATGTAAGTAGATAGGAGTAAACGCTTGGCAATGTAAGAAGAACTTTTCTTACGGAGATCATCATTGATTGCTTTTAAGAACTCATGCTCTTGCTCAAGATTGAGCTTTTCAAAGCGTAACTTCTCATGAGCCCTTAAAAGTTCTCGATGATCTTCGAAGATAGTTTCATGAGCCAACTTAAGAGTGTTTAGTTCTTTAGTTAGTAGCTCAATTTTCTCCTTATCATTGTCATTCGTTTGATTAGCATGCTTAATTGACGTTTCATCATAGTATTCATCACTAGAGTTGTCAACAAGTAAATCATCATCCACAAGCAAGTCATCTTCATCACTATTGAAATCAACATACTCAGGATGTGTTACCTTTGGACCTTTGGCCATGAAGCATCTTCCAATTCGTTCATTTGGTGAGTCAAATATGTCGTAGGAGTTGCTTGACACAAGTGCTAGACCGGCAACACCTTCATCTTGAGTATATTCGGAGTCGGAGTGATAGCTTCTCTCGGAGTGATGGTCGAAGTCGGAGCCAGATACCCATTCACCAACATGAGCTTGATGTCTTCGTTTTGTGTAGCTCCTTGATGACTTGTCCTTCCTTTCCGAATCCTTGCTTCTCCGTGAGGGTCTTCGTTCATAACGCTCATCTCTACTCCTCCTCTCTCTTGGTGGTGATTCTTCTCTTTTGCTTCTTCTTTTTGGAGAATCTTCTCTTCTTTTGTAGGGTGCCGTACACTCATTGGAATAGTGTCCAGGCCTCCCACAATTGTAGCAATTGCGCTCTCGACTAGAAGATCTTTTGTCATGATAAGACCTTGACTTGGAGCTTCTTTCTTTGCTTCTGCTCTTGTAGAATTTGTTGAAGTTCTTCACCATTAAGCTCAATTCTTCATTGAAGGTTTGTTTCTCACTCGATGATGTGGGGGCTTCACTTGAGGCTTTGTAAGCACCACTTGACTTGTTGTGAAGTTCCTCCTTATCCTTGAGTGACATCTCATGAGCAACAATTCTTCCAATGACTTCCGTTGGCTTGAGATCTTTGTAGTTTGGCATCATTTGGATCAATGTGCACACGGTATCATACTTTCCATCCAATGCTCTTAGGATTTTCTTGATGATGAATCTGTCGTTCATCTCTTCACTCCCTAAGCCGGCAACCTCATTTGTGATAAGTGCAAGCCTAGAGTACATTTCAGCGACACCTTCACCATCCTTCATTTTGAACTTGTCAAGCTGACTCTGGAGCACATCCAACTTGTATTCCTTGACGGATTCAGTACCTTCGTGCATATCAATCAAAGTATCCCAAATTTCCTTTGCATTCTCAAGACGGCTGATTTTGTTGAATTCTTCAGGGCACAATCCGTTGAAGATGATATCACAAGCTTGAGCGTTGTATTGCAGCATCTTCAATTCTTCCGCATTAGCTTCACCTTGCAAGCCAATACAAATAATTGCCCAAACGGCGGGGTTATGTCCAAGAATATGCATTTTCATCTTATGCTTCCAACTAGCAAAATTAGTACCATCAAAGTAAGGACCTCTACGGTGATAGTTTCCCTTGCTAGATGCCATACTCTCCTAGGTTGTGAAACCAAGGCTATGACCACCAAAAGCTATGGGAATCAAAGCAAATGGAGACCAAAGCTCTGATACCACTTGTAGGACCTTGAAGTATGTCTAGAGGGGGGGTGATTAGACTACTTGACCAATTTAAAAACTTAACCTTTTCCCAATTTTAGAGTTTGACAGATTTTAGCTATTTTAGGACAAGTCAAGCAATCATCACACTATTCAAGCAAGCATGCAAAGAGTATATAGGCAGCGGAAATTAAAGCATGCAACTTGCAAGAAAGTAAAGGGAAGGGTTTGGAGGATTCAAACGCAATTGGAGACACGGATGTTTTTGGCGTGGTTCCGATAGGTGGTGCTATCATACATCCACGTTGATGGAGACTTCAACCCATGAAGGGTAATGGTTGCGCGAGTCCACGGAGGCCTCCACCCACGAAGGGTCCACGAAGAAGCAACCTTGTCTATCCCACCATGGCCGTCGCCCACAAAGGACTTGCCTCACTAGCGGTAGATCTTCCCGAAGTAGGCGATCTCCTTGCCTTTACAAACTCCTTGGTTCAACTCCATAATCTTGTCGGAGGCTCCCAAGTGACACCTAGCCAATCTAGGAGACACCACTCTCCAAGAAGTAACAAATAGTGCGTTGATGATGAACTCCTTGCTCTTGTGCTTCAAATGATAGTCTCCCCAACACTCAACTCTCTCTCATAGGATTTGGATCTGGTGGAAAGAGGGTTTGAGTGGAAAGCAACTTGGGGAAGGCTAGAGATCAAGATTCATATGGTAGGAATGGAATATCTTGGCCTCAACACATGAGTAGGTGGTTCTCTCTCAGAAAATGGTAAGTTGGAAGTGTAGGTTTAGTCTCATGGCTCTCTCCACGAATGAAGAGGAGGTGGAGGGGTATATATAGCCTCCACACAAAATCTAACCGTTACACACAATTTACCAAACTCGGTGGGACCGATTCAACAGACTCGGTCAGACCGATTTAGTAAACCTAGTGACCGTTAGTGATTTTCGGTGGGACTGACATGCAACTCGGTGAGACCGATTCGGTTAGGGTTAGGGCATAATGTAATCTTGGTAAGACCGATTACACAAACTCGGTAAGACCGATTTTGGTAATAAGCTTTCCAGAGAGTTGGTCAGGTAAACTCGGTGGGACCGATTTGCTCTTTTCGGTGAGACCGAAATGTTATAAAAGGGAAACAGAGAGTTTACATTGCAATCTCGGTGGGACCGATCTCTCACTTCGGTTAGACCGAAACGTTACGAAGGGAAACAGAGATATTACAATCCCATCTCGGTGAGACCGAGATCCCTATCGCTAGGACCGACTTGCCTAGGGTTTGTGGCAGTGGCTATGACATTTGAAATCGGTGGCGCCGGATTGGAAGAATCGGTGTGACCGATTTTGGCTTTGGGTTTAGGTCATTTGTGGATGTGAGAAAGTAGCTGAGGGTTTTGGAGCATATCACTAAGCACATGAAGCAAGAGGCTCATTAAGCAACACCTCATCCCTCCTTAATAGTATTGGCTTTTCTTATAGACTCAATGTGATCTTGGATCACTAAAATATAAAATGAAGAGTCTTGAGCTTTTGAGCTTGAGCCAATCCTTTGTCCTTAGTATTTTGAGGGATCCACTTTCATCATCCATGCCATGCCATTCATTGAGCTTTCCTGAAATAATAGTCTTGGAATAGCATTAGCTCAATGAGCTATATGTTGTTATGAATTACCAAAACCACCTAGGGATAGTTGCACTTTCAATTACATAGTAATGATTCTAACACCCATGGAGCTTTGGTGTTGATCATGTTTTGCTCGTGGAAGAGGCTTAGCCAACGGGTCTGCAACATTCGGATCCGTATGTATATTTCAAATATCTATGTCCCCCTCCGACACTTGATGACAGATGGAATTGAAGCGTCTCTTGATGTGCTTGGTTCTCTTGTGAAATCTGGATTCCTTTGCCAAGGCAATTGCACCAGTATTGTCACAAAAAAATTCATTGGACCCGATGCACTAGGTATGACACCTAGATCGGATATGAACTCCTTCATCCAGACTCCTTCATTTGCTGCTTCCGAAGCAGCAATGTACTCCGCTTCACACATAGATCACGCCACGACGCTCTGTTTGGAACTGCACCAACTGACAGCTCCTCCATTTCATAAAATACGTATCCAGTTTGCGACTTAGAGTCATCTCGATCAGTGTCAAAGCTTACATCGAGGTAACCGTTTACGATGAGCTCTTTTTCACCTCCATAAACGAGAAAATATCCTTAGTCCTTTTTAGGTATTTCAGGATGTTCTTGACAGCTGTCCAATGCTCCACTCTGGGATTACTTTGGTACCTCCCTGCTATGCTTATAGCAAGGCACACATCAGGTCTGGTACACATCATTGCATACATGATAGAACCTATGGCTGAAGCATAGGGAATGACTTTCATATTCTCTCTATCTTCTACAGTGGTCGGGCGTTGAGTCTAACTCAACTTCACACCTTGTAACATAGGCAAGAACCCTTTATTTGACTGATCCATTTTGAACTTCTTCAAAAATTTATCAAGGTATGTGCTTTGTGAAAGTCCAATTAAGCGTCTTGATCTATCTCTATAGATCTTTATGCCCAATATGTAAGTAGCTTTTCCGAGGTCTTTCATGGAAAAACTCTTATTTAGGTATCCCTTTATGCTATCCAGAAATTCTATATCATTTCCAATAAACAATATATCATCCACATATAATATTAGAAACGCTACATAGCTCCCACTCACTTTCTTGTAAATACATGCTTCTCCAAAAGTCTGTATAAAACCATATGCTTTGATCACACTATCAAAGCGTTTATTCCAACTCTGAGAGGCTTGCACGAGTCCATAAATGGATTGCTGGAGCTTGCGCACTTTGTTAGCACCCTTTGGATCGACAAAACCTTTTGGTTGCATCATATACAACTCTTCTTCTAGAAATCCATTCAGGAATGCAGTTTTGACATCCATCTGCCAAATTTGATAATCATAAAATGCGGCAATTGCTAACATGATTTGGACAGACTTAAGCATTGCTACGGGTGAGAAAGTCTCATTGTAGTCAACTCCTTGAACTTGTTGAAAACCTTTTGCAACAAGTCGAGCTTTGTGGACAGTAACATTACCGTCAGCGTCGGTCTTCTTCTTGAAGATCCATTTATTTTCTATGGCTTGCCGATCATCGGGCAAGTCCACCAAAGTCCACACTTTGTTCTCATACATGGATCCCATCTCAGATTTCATGGCCTCAAGCCATTTCGCGGAATCTGGGCTCATCATCGCTTCCTCATAGTTCGTAGGTTCACCATGGTCTAGTAATATGACTTCCAGAACAGGATTACTGTACCACTCTGGTGTGGATCTTACTCTGGAAGACCTACGAGGTTCGGTAGTAACTTGATCTGAAGTTTCATGATCATCATCATTAGCTTCCTCACTAATTTGTGTAGGAATCACTGGAACTAATTTTTGTGATGAACTACTTTCCAATAAGGGAGAAGGTACAATTACCTCATCAAGTTCTAGTTTCCTCCCACTCACTTCTTCCGAGAGAAACTCCTTCTCTAGAAAGGATCCATTTTTAGCAACAAAGATCTTGCTTTAAGATCTGTGATAGAAGGTGTACCGAACAGTTTCCTTTGGGTCTCCTATGAAGACGCACTTCTTCGATTTGGGTTCGCGCTTATCAGGTTGAAGCATTTTCACATAAGCATCATAGCCCCAAACTTTAAGAAACAACAACTTTGGTTTCTTGCCAAACCATAGTTCATAAGGCGTCATCTCAACGGATTTTGATGGTGCCCTATTTAAAGTGAATGCAGCAGTCTCTAAAGCTTAACCCCAAAACGATAGCGGTAAATCAGTAAGAGACATCATAGATCGCACCATATCCAATAAAGTACGGTTACGCGTTCGGACACACCATTTCGCTGTGGTGTTCCAGGTGGCGTTAACTGTGAAACTATCCCATGTTGTTTCAAATGAAGACCAAACTCGTAACTCAAATATTCTCCTCCACGATCAGATCGTAGAAACTTTATTTTCTTGTTACGATGATTTTCCACTTCACTCTGAAATTCTTTGAACTTTTCAAATGTTTCAGATTTGTGCTTCATTAAGTAGATATAACCATATCTGCTTAAATCATCTGTGAAGGTAAGAAAATAACGATACCCACCACGAGCCTCAACACTCATTGGACCGCATACATCGGTATGTATTATTTCCAATAAGTTAGTAGCTCGTTCCATTGTTCCGATGAACGGAGTTTTAGTCATCTTTCCCATAAGGCATGGTTCGCAAGCACCAAGTGATTCATAATCAAGTGATTCCAAAAGTCCACCAGCATGGAGTTTCTTCATGTGCTTTACACCGATATGACCCAAACGGCAGTGCCACAAATAAGTTGCACTATCATTATCAACTTTGCATCTTTTGGCTTCAATATTATGAATATGTGTATCATCACTATCGAGATTCAGCAAAAATAGACCACTCATCAAGGGTGCATGACCATAAAAAGATATTAATCATATAAATAGAACAACCATTATTCTCTAATTTAAATGAATAACCGTCTCGCATCAAACAATATCCAGATATAATGTTCATGCTCAATGCTAGCACCAAATAACAATTGTTCAGGTCTAAAACTAATCCCGATAGTAAATGTAGAGGTAGCATGCCGACGGCGATCACATCGACATTGGAACCATTTCCCACGTGCATCGTCACCTCGTCCTTAGCCAATATTCGTTTAATCCATAGCCCCTATTTCGAGTTGCAAATATGAGCAACAGAACCAGTATCAAATACCCAGGCGCTACGAGCATTAGTAAGGTACGCATCAATAACATGCATATCAAATATACCTTTCACTTTGCCATCCTTCTTATCCGCCAAATACTTGGGGTAGTTCCGCTTCCAGTGACCAGTCTCTTTGGAGTAGAAGCACCCAGTTTCAGGCTTAGGTCCAGACTTGGGTTTCTTCTCCTGAGTAGCAACTTTCTTGCCGTTCTTCTTGAAGTTCCCCTTCTTCCATTTGCCCTTTTTATTGAAACTAGTGGTCTTATTGACCATCAACACTTGATGCCCCTTCTTGATTTCTACCTCCGCAGCCTTTAGCATTGCGAAGAGCTCGGGAATAGTCTTGTTCATCCCTTGCATATTATAGTTCATAACGAAGCCTTTCTAGCTTGGTGGCAGTGATTGAAGAACTTTGTCAATGACACTATCATCAGGAAGATTAACTCCCAACCGAGTCAAGTGGTTATGGTACCCAGACATTCTGAGTATGTGTTCACTGATAGAACTATTCTCCTCCATTTTGCAGCTGTAGAACTTGTTGGAGACTTCATATCTCTCAACTCGGGCATATGCTTGAAATATCAACTTCAATTCTTGGAACATCGCATATGCTCCATGACGTCCAAGACGTCTTTGAAGTCCCGATTGTAAGACGTAAAGCATGGCACACTGAACTATCGAGTAGTCATCAACTTTGCTCTGCTAGACGTTCTTAACGTCATCAGTAGCATCTGTAGCATGCCTGGCACCCAGCGGTGCTTCCAGGACGTAATTCTTCTATGCAACAATGAGGATAATCCTCAAGTTACGGACCCAGTTCGTGTAATTGCTGCCATCATCTTTCAACTTAGCTTTCTCTAGGAACGCATTAAAATTCAAAGGAACGGTAGCACGGGCCATTGATCTACAATAACATAGACCCGCAAAAAAACTATCAGGACTATGTTCATGATAAATTAAAGTTCAATTAATCATATTACTTAAGAACTCCCACTTAGATAGACATCCCTCTAGTCATCTAAATGAGCACGTGATCTAAATCAACTAAACCATCTCCAATCATCACGTGAGATGGAGTAGTTTTCAATGGTGAACATCACTACATTGATCATATCTACTATATGATTCACGTTCAACCTTTCGGTCTCAGTGTTTCGAGGCCATATCTGCATATGCTAGGCTCGTCAAGTTTAACCTGAGTATTCTGTGTGTGCAAAACTGGTTTGCACCCGTTGTATGTGAACGTAGAGCTTATCACACCCAATCATCACATGGTGTCCCGACACGACGAACTGTAGCAACGGTGCGTGCTCAGGGAGAACACTTATACCTTGAATTTTGGTAAGGGATCATCTTATAATGCTACCACCGTTCTAAGCAAAACAAGATGCATAAAAGATAAACATCACATGAAATCAAAAATATGTGACATGATATGGCCATCATCATCTTGTGCTCATGATCTCCATCACTGAAGCATCGTCATGATCTCCATTGTCACCGGTGTGACACCTTGATCTCCATCGTAGCATCGTTGTCGTCTTGCCAACTCTTGTTACTACTACTATCACTGCCGCTTAGTGATAAAGTAAAACAATTACATGGCGATTGCATTGCATACAATAAAGCGACAACCATATGGCTCATGCCATTTGCCGATAACTTTGTTACAAAACATGATCATCTCATACAACAATTTATATCACATCATGCCTTGACCATATCAAATCACAGCAAGCCCTGCAAAAACAAGTTAGATGTCCTCTACTTTGTTGTTGCAAGTTTTACGTGGCTGCTACGGGCTTCTAGCAAGAACCGTTCTTACCTACACATCAAAACCACAATGATTTTTTGTGAAGTGTGATGTTTTAACCTTCAACAAGGACCGGCCGTAGTCAAACTTGATTCAACTAAAGTTGGAGAAACAGACACCCGCCAGCCACCTATGTGCAAAAGCACATCGGTAGAACCAGTCTCATGAACGCGGTCATGTAATGTCGGTCCGGGCCGCTTCATCCAACAATACTGCCGAATCAAAGTAAGACGTTGGTGGTAAGCAGTATGACTATTATCGCCCACAACTCTTTGTGTTCTACTCGTGTATATAACATCTAAGCATAAACCTGGATCTGATACAACTATTAGGGAACGCGGTAATTTCAAAAAATTTCCTATGATCACGCAAGATCTATCTAGGTGATGCATAGCAACGAGAGGGGAGAGTGTGTCCATGTACCCTCGTAGACCGAAAGCGGAAGCATTTCAATAACGCGGTTGATGTAGTCGAACGTCTTCGCGATCCAAGCGATTCAAGTACCGAATGTATGGCACCTCCGCGTTCAGCACACATTCAGCTCGATGACGTCCCTCGTGCTCTTGATCCAGTTGAGGACGAGGGTGAGTTTCGTCAGCATGACGGCGTGACGACGGTGATGATGATGCTACTGGTGCAGGGCTTCGCCTAAGCTCTACGATGGTATGATCGAGGTGTGTAACTGTGGAGGGGGGCACCACACACGGTTGAGAGAGAAACTTGTGTGTTCTAGGGTGCCCCCGCCCCCATATATTAAGGAGGAAGTGGGAGGCAGGCCGGCCCCTAGGGCGTGCCCCAATAAGGGAGTCCTACTAGGACTACTAGTCTCTACTCCTAATGTCTCAGTTGGTAGTACGCATTCCGGGTTTTATTTTCGTCCCACCATTTTTGTCCCACCATTTTCGTCTGATTTTTTTGCTGGTTTTTTTCCGTCCCCCTCCCACCACCCCCTCGCACCAAAAAAAACCATGTTACAATGATTTTTTCACCTCTCTCACCCCTCGTGTCTCCTCACGCATAGCATAGGGTTCCTCTCGAGAGAGGTGCGCCGCCGCCGCCGGATTCCTCCTCCCCGGCGAAAAGTCCTTCCCCTACCTTATTCCTTCATGGTGAGCGATCTCCAGCCCCCTACCTCCCGCATCTTCGCCGCCAGCCTCCTCCCACGCGCGCTAGGGTAGCTTGCGGCCTACCATCTCTGCGGCGCCGCCTGCGACTTCACCAGCATGTAGATGCGGGGAGCTGGACATGGAGGATTGCCTATGCCAGGCTGAGGGGTCGACCTGGAAGCCTCCTTGAACGCCCACGATGGATCTGGCCATCAACGAGTAGGCCGAGCCTCCTGCTCCGGCCACGGCCATCCTGACGTCGGATCTGGTGCTCGTGCTATGTCTGTCTCCTCGTGCAACCCCTTCCCCATGTTTATTTTGGTTCGTCCTTGATCCCACCCATGCTGATTTTGTACCTCATGATGTACCACCTCTTCTTATGTTTCTGGATTCTTTTTGTAGCCTCCGTCCTACCCCGCTCTGCATCAACTAACTCGGCGCTACATGATCCTGGGGCAGCGAGGTTGATCGGATGGTGTTCGTCATGTTAGGAAGATGAGTGTGTAACTCGTGGAGTGCGAGCTGTTGCGTGTTAGTAAGTGGCCGTGACCTTGATGGGTTGGGGCTTGCCTCCCACACTTCTCTTCCTCGTGTACAACAACCATGGCGGCTCCTACGTATGCTTGATCTAAAAATCCCTTGAATTCGTTGCCCAAGTTGAATCCTATGACCTGACTGTCTGTCATGGTGCAGGTGTCGAATTGTTGATGGAGGCTTCATGTCGTCCTTCTCAAGGAGCTGAGGTTGGCCATTAAGGATCTGGGGTGAAGGTCATGTCATCTCTTCTCGTGGCTCTAATGCCCACTGCTTCCACTGCTAATATTTTGAGCTCTTTGATCTGAGCAAAAACCATGGGAAGGTGAAGTTTACTTCCTTGGTTTGACTGAATTATCCATTCATCTTATGACACATTGAACTTTAGGAATTAAACTTTGGAAGTTCGGTAATGATATGTTTATACCTTTTAATTTGTTTAAAGTTCATGTTTGTAATGACTAATGAGGTGGCACTCTTGAAAAGTGAGAAATTATGCAGTATATCCACTTTCTTCTATCTATTTTAAGTATTATTGTGGGTCTGCAGTATGAATCACTACATGCTGGAGAAGTTCCTGGAGGCGATCAGGAGCAGAGGCATCAAGATATGCCCTGGGTGCAATGCCTCGCAGGCTGTAGCACCTGCCTAGGTAAGTTCGTACTGTACCTGGACTGCAATTTGGTTTTATCTCTCCTCTCCTCCATTATTTTCATGTTCTATAGAGGCTCCTATATTTGAAAAATTATTAGTAACCTAAAGTGCGCATCTACATGTACTGGGGTTAGGTAAACAACATCAGGTAAACAGCGTTCTAGATGAGTTGTTTGAATCAGAAAGGTTGAAGTCCATCCGATAAGAAGTAGACATGAGATGGGTGAGTGCCTGAGTAGTCAGAGGCTCAATACGGCTTTAAGATACTGTGGCCATATAATAAGTACTTCTAAATAAATTCAATTTGATTAAATGTATTTCACATCCAGGCCCTTGTGTTCAACTTTGTATTTATTGTTTACCTGCACAACATTAATAGTTCTTGATTTGCTATATGGCATGTGTCTCAGAAACAGACAGGAAATTGCCGAATAGTTATTGCATGGAATTATATTGTGATTGTAATCTTGAATCGAGACAAATATTTTCTGAAGTTGGGACATTGAGGTGGATGCTGCAACGCGAGTTTCATATCATCGTGTAACACTGTCTCTTGAAACACCACATTCTTCCCGTGTGTGGTTGCGTCGGGGCTGTCGCCATCCTCCCGTGCATCGCATGTGTAGGGGGCATGTTTTGTTATACTCTGCGTCGAGGTTCTCCTCGTTGTTCTGAGGGTCGAGGCCACATTATTCAAACTTTTTTTGTTTTGTTTTTTCTTGGTTTTCATCTTTGATTCAACCTACTTGTTTCAGTTATGCATATGTCGGCAAGACAAGTTTTGCCTGCTCTGCTTCATATCAGTCTCTTCTCATCGCGGCCAGAGCTTGGAAGCAATTCAACTAGGCACCATGACGCTGGATGGAAGTACAAATTCTTGTCGGAAGGTATGTGACTTTGGTTATTCGAATGTACTTTGTCCTATTAATCTGTTGGGCAGTTTATGATTGCTTGCTTATGTGATGTAGGTTCTTATATATGGTCTCTAGAAACACTCGCACGCAGACTCTCTGCCCTCGTTCGCCCGCCGCCGCCCTTCGTCCCTTCGCCGCCGCCGCTCCATGCCTTCGCCACCGCCCTCGCACATCAAAGCCGCCGCCCTCCATCGGATGATCCACTTCAAGAGACGCCGCCGACCCCGTTGAGGACCAGCCATTGATCACGTCCAGGATCCGACGCTGATTCAGGAGCCGCACACCACCGCAGATCCATCCCCTGAAAAATCGGGACTCTTGACATGGGCGATCGAGAGGGGATCAAAAGGAGTAACTTTCACCTGTGGCCGCAAAGGGCCTTTACACCGCCGCCGAGAGCCGCGCCCGGGTGGTGCGCTGTGAGCGGCCAATGGCCGCCGCTTTAGTAGCCCACCAAGAGCCGTCATCGTGCATTGGCTGTGTGTCGACTCGAACCGAGGAGCTGGCCATGGCCGAGGGCCAAGGCGAGCGCGGCTGTGGGGACTGCCGAGTGAGCGAACGCGCGCGTGCCTGAGGGCGGCCGCTGCATGCGCTGCAATGGCGAGAGCGAAAGGTACTATTCATGATATTTGCGTGCTTGTGTTTAATTAGATCAATTCTTTGGCCACCGAAAAGATGCTATCCAGGGTGTTTGATTTGTCTCCCGTCAGACTTATTTTTGTTGATCTTTGTCAGGACCCTGCAACTCAAGTGCAGTTACCTGACGAACTGAACACCTTAACTGAAGAAATCTGCAGCAAGGACGAAGCGTTACTCATATGGGATATGGATGGCCAAGATTGAAGGCGTTAAGTGACGATCAACGGCGCTCGTCCCCAACGGTATCCTGTTCCTCGTCACGCCGTTGCCGTCAACAGCTGGACACCTATAGACAAAAGCAGAGCACGTGCGAGGCACCACCGCGACTACTTATCTCCTCCTCCAAGCAATCCCTCGGCATCTTTCCCCATTCTACAAGTTGTACTTCCTAGCGTAGCTCTAGAACCCTAGATTACTCTGTAGAAATTGGGATTGATCCTCGATCTGTACATGTACCCGCTACTTATTCTGAATCTTAATCGAATCGGGGCTAGTTCGAGTGATTTGGTGTGTTTGCTTGATATTTGGTCTTGTCAATTGGTATCAGAGAGCCAGGCGTTCCTCGGAGGCGGATCGGTCGGAACACGCTGTGGTTGGGTCTCGGCTTGGTAAAATTCCACAGCTTGTTGCCGATTGCGGTGGCGGTGTTCTTCGGAGGCGAATTCTTCAGCGGAAGGGAGAGATCACCGGCGAGGGTTTCGGACTCGTTCCGCTGTAAAATTCCGGAGCCGTGAGTGAGACCATGCCTACCCGAACGAAGCACATGGACGAGATAGCTGAAGAAATCGACACACTTCGCGAGGAAGTGGGCGTTTTGAGTCACAAGCAAGATCAGATCCAAGATCAGATAGATCAGGTCAACACCAGGTTGCTCTCTGTCGAGTTCCTGGAGAAGCAGTTGGGAAAAGTTGAGTTACTAGTGGAGAAGAACGCAGAAGTTCAGCAGGAAATCTTCTCCATCTTGCGCACTATGCGGTCTGAAAACCCCAACCCACCCGCCCCTGAGTCCTTTGCTTTAGCATCTGTGACAACTCTGCAAAACCAAAATCAACAGCAACAGCAAGATCAAGGAGAACCACGGGCTAAACAGCGTGTGCAGCAACCACCAAATGAGAACAGTGGTACTAATCCAGCAGTACAGTTGCAGGCAAGCCACACGACACAGTATCAGTCTGAACGTGCGGCTCAGTTTATGAGAAGCATTTCAAAAGGGCCTAAATTGGATTTCCCCTGCTTCAATGGAGAAAATCCCCTCGGCTGGATCTGACAGGTCACTAAATACTTCCAATTGGCTCAAACTCCTGATGAATGTAAAGTCGATTTGGCCCTTACTTATTTCACTGGAAGAGTAGACAATTGGGTTAGGAGTGCTCAACTGGACAATACAAAAACATCTTGGGAGGAATTCTGCAGAAGGATCTGTGACAGATTTGCTGATCATAGTATTTATGAAATATTGGAGAAGTTTCATAGCCTCAAACAGAACACACTGTCAGTTGCTGCATACACTGACAAGTTTGAAGAAATCATGGCCATTGTAAGAGCTGAACACCCCTATTTGCAGGAGCAATACTATGTTGTCAGTTTTGTCAATGGATTAAAGCCCAGCATAAGATGCAAGTTAAGGCCACAGAGACCTAAAACCCTTAACTATGCTTACTGGTTAGCAAGGAACTATGAGAGTGGACTGCAAGCAAAGTACCAATCTTACATGAACCAGCAAGAACGACTGCAAGCCCATCCTGGACAACAAAAACATCCTATTCCACCAGCTCCTAATTTGCAAGTACCACCAGTAGCTCCAGCAACAAAAAAACCAGGAGTTTGTTGGAGATGTAATGCACCCTGGGTGCCAGGCCATAAATGCAAACAGGCACCTTCAGTACATGCTATAGCTGGTCCTGAGAACACTGAAGAGGTCACACCTAAAGAAGAAGCACATCTTGCAGTGCTCACAGCTGAAGGTCAATGGACTGAATCTGATAATCAGTGCATGCACATTTCTGCACACGCAATTTCAGGAAATGCTTCCCCTTCTACTCTAGCAGTACATATCCTTGTGGGGGGCAGACAAGGGGTAGCTTTGGTGGACACTGGCAGTACTAACACCTTCATTGATATGAAGTTTGCTTTGAAAGCTAACTGCCAGCTGATAAATACTCCTACTAGGAGAGTAACAGTAGCAGGTGGGGGTTCATTAACTTCAGGTGCTCATGCTCCCAACACCAGCTTCAAAATATGCAATGAAACATTCTCAAATGATTTCACAGTGTTGGAACTACAAGGATATGATGTGGTTCTAGGTTGTGATATGTTAAACCAACACAACCCCATAGCAAGTGACTTTGAAGCTAGAACAGTCACTATGACCAAGGACAAGCTTACACAACTACTGTTGTTCCTAAAATAATTTCAGCAGAGAAACTGGAACACATGTGTTCTAAGGGAGTAGTGGGTTTTACTATGAGCCTTCACTTCATGTCAACTGCTGGCAAAGAATTCCAAGCTGCACAAGAAACACCAGAAGATATACTGCAAGTTTTGGAACAGTATGATGAACTGTTCAAAGAGCCTACTGTTTTGCCTCCTCCAAGAGATTGTGATCACTCAATACCCCTCCAGGAAAACTCCACACCTCCCAATGTGAGACCTTACAGGGTGCCCCATTTGCAAAAAGATGAAATGGAACAACAAATCAAAATCTTGCTATCCAGACACATCATTCAGCATAGCCTAAGTCCTTATGCATCACCAGCCATATTGGTCAGGAAAAAAGGAGGAACTTGGAGATTGTGCATAGATTATAGGAAGTTAAATGCACAAACAATAAAAAACAAGTTTCCTATACCAATGATTGAAGATTTACTAGATGAACTTCAAGGAGCAGCAGTTTTTAGTAAACTAGACTTAAAATCTGGGTACCATCAGATTAGAATGAAAGCCGAAGATGTGCATAAAACAACATTCAGAACTTACTCAGGGCACTATGAATTTTTGGTGATGCCCTTTGGATTGACAAATGCACCTGCAACCTTTCAAGCTCTTATGAACAAGCTTTTTGTCCCTTATCTGAGGAAGTTTGTTTTGGTTTTCTTTGATGATATTCTGATATTCAGCAAAACCAAAGCAGAACATAAAAAACACCTGAAGATGGTCCTGTACATATTAAAGGAAAATAACCTACTGCTCAACAAATCCAAGTGTACTTTTGGCACTTCCAAAGTGGAATACCTTGGACATGTCATATCTGCTTAGGGAGTGGCAACATGCCCTGAGAAAATCACTGCTGTGTAGCAATGGTCCACACCTTCTAATATCACTGAATTAAGAAGCTTTCTCGGCTTAGCTGGATATTATAGGAGGTTTATCAGGAATTATGGCATGATCTACAGACCACAACATGATTTGTTAAAGAAGGACTCTTTTCTGTGGACAGAAATGCAAACTACAGCTTTCAACAAGTTGAAATACAGTTTAACTAATGCTCCTGTCCTAGCCCTTCCCGATTTTTCTATCCCTTTTGAGCTAGAGTGTGATGCTTCTGGAGCTGGCATTGGAGCTGTTCTCATGCAGAAACACAGGCCAATTGCTTATTATAGCAAATCCCTGGGGCCAAAAGCAGCTGCTCTATCTACATATGAAAAAGAGGCAGTAGCTATCCTGGAATCTTTAAGAAAATGGAGACATTACTTCCTGGGATCATCTCTGATCATTAAGACAGACCATCAGAGTCTGAAATACATAACTGAACAAAGGATATCAGAAGGAATTCAACACAAGTTAATGCTTAAACTACTGGAATTCACTTACACCATTGAGTACAAGAAAGGAAAGGAGAACAAAGCAGCTGATGCCTTATCCAGGAGGCCTCAAGCAATGTCTCTCTCAATAGCAGTACCAAGTTGGACAGATCAAATTGAAGATTCTTATAAGGCAGATGACAAATGCAAACACCTCATTGAGCAACTAACTGCAGGCAGTCAATCCTTGCCCCTTTATACATATACAGCAGGTGTATTGAGATATAAGAAAAGAATCTACATAGGATCTGCCCCTGACTTCCAACAGAAACTGCTTTCCACTTTCCAATCCTCTCCTGTTGGGGGACACTCAGGAGTAAGGGCCACTTACCACAGAATCAAGAGGATTTTCTATTGGCCAAACCTTAAACAACACACTGAGAAATTCATCCAGCAATGCCCAGTTTGCCAGAGAGCTAAGGGAGAACATTGTCATTACCCTGGACTGCTTGATCCACTACCTATTCCAGATATGGCGTGGAGACACATTTCCATGGACTTTGTGGAAGGATTACCAAAGTCTCAGGGCAAAGATGTGATACTGGTGGTAGTAGACAGGTTTACAAAATATTCACACTTCATTGCCCTATCTCATCCATTTACTGTAACTCATGTGCTGCAAGCATTCATTGATAATGTGTTCAAACTACATGGTCTTCCAGTGTCTATGGTTACTGACAGAGACACCATTTTCACTAGTAATTTTTGGCAAGCCTTATTCAAATCTCTGGGAGTGAAACTCAACATGAGCACAACACACCACCCCCAGTCTGATGGCCAAACTAAGAGGGTGAACCAGTGTTTAGAAGCTTATCTCAGAGTTATGGCATTTCAAGAACCAAAGAAATGGTGCTCCTGGCTGTCCATGGCAGAGTGGTGGTTCAATACTTCTTATCACACAACAACAAAATATTCACCCTTTCAGTGCTTGTATGGTTTCCCTCCTCCACTCTTTGGAGAGGTTTCAATCCCTGGACCTAGTGATACAGATGCTCAGTCATTCTTGCAAAAGAGGGAAGTTATGCAGCAACAATTAAAGCAGAACCTGCTAGTTGCCCAACAACGAATGAAGAAATATGCTAATGCTAAACGAACAGAAAGACACTTTACAGAGGGAGAGATGGTATATCTCAAAATGCAGCCATATTGATTAGCTACTTTTGGCATTAGAACTGGATTGAAGCTAGCCACAAAATTCTATGGGCCTTTTCGCATAATACAAAGGATTGGGAATTCTGCTTACAAGTTACTGTTGCCCGACAATGCACAAATACATAATGTGTTTCATGTGAGTCAGCTCAAGCGCCATATTGGACCTACAGTTGTCCCTGCTCCAGGATTACCACTCGTGGACGCCTTTGGCAAGATCAAAGTGGCTCCAATCATGGTTTTGGAAACACGTGCAGTTCCTCGTCCTCCCAAACTAGTAACACAGTGGCTCGTCCAATGGCTGAATATGTCCCCGGAAGAAGCTACATGGGAAGACGCTGACTTCATCAAGTTCACCTTCCCGGAGTTCTTCAACGCAACCATCCGAGCGTTGTTCCCACAAAAGGATCCTCGAGGACAAGGATCGTCCTCCGAGGAGGGCAATTGTCAGGACCCTGCAACTCAAGTGTAGTTACCTGACGAACTGAACACCTTAACTGAAGAAATATGCAGCGAGGACGAAGCGTTACTCATATGGGATATGGACGACCAAGATTGAAGGCGTTAAGTGACGATCAACGACGCTCGTCCCCAACAGTATCCTGTTCCTCGTCACACCGTTGCCGTCAATAGCTGGACACCTACAGACAGAAGCAGAGCACGTGCGAGGCACCACCGCGGCTACTTATCTCCTCCTCCAAGCAATCCCTCGGCATCTTTCCCCATTCTACAAGTTGTACTTCCTAGCGTAGCTCTAGAACCCTAGATTACTCTGTAGAAATTGGGATTGATCCTCGATCTGTACCTGTACCTGCTACTTATTCTGAATCTTAATCGAATCGGGGCTAGTTCGAGTGATTTGGTGTGTTTTCTTGATATCTGGTCTTGTCAATCTTGTGCTTGACACCAATTATTTATTCTTCTCAAAAAAAAGGAGGAAGAGGAGACCCCTGGTGGCGCGGACATCCAACGACCCGGACATCGTTCTCCCATGACGTTCTCCTCCAAGCCCGAATCCAGTGCCTCCTCAAGGTACGTTAGCCTGCAGCAGCAGCGTGAGCCTCTCACTGTATTTCTTTCCCTTTAGATCTTGCAGAACCAAGCGCGACTCTGCACAAAATTTGCACGTCCATTCGCTGATATTGAAATACGAGCTTCTGATCTATTTCGTGATCCACATGAATATGCATAGTTTTGTTACATTATCTCAGTCATATATGTCACTCCGGCCCATACTAGCCTCAAATATCATTCAGATTAACTTGCTTCAGAAATGGAGATAATTATAGATTTATTCCTGATTCTATCATATTAACTTGCTTCAGAAATGGAGAAGCGCCATGGTTGGCTGTTGCTTGAGGAAATGAGGAGATGCATATGTGGGCAATGTTGCTGGAGCACTTCCATATTCTATAAGGTCTTTCATTTTATGTGTCGAGTGTTTTCTTCTTCTATAAAGTTGGTTGTTCACGGGTGAGACAAACCGAGGAAAAAATAGGCGTATGGTGACTTTTATGTTCACGTCATCATTTGGTTTTACATCTATAAGGAGACTATTTTTATGTTCACGTCATCATCTATAAGGAGACTATTTTTAGTTCGTTAGATCAGTTGTAGAAATCAAGTGCCTTTTATGTTCACGTCATCATTTGGTTTTACATAGTCCAGGATTATATTTATCATAATTCAACCTCTGTTACATGGCAGGCCGATGCCAAGGAAGGCGAGGGTCCTGCGACTGGCTGCTGCTAGGGATAGCAGGCAGTAGAGAAGTTTCTTTCTGATTTGAAGTGTGCAGATTGGGACAACTCGCTTTCTGTGAGCAACCATCTGAATGCCAAAATGTCATAAATGGCTGTGAATAGACCGGATATGATTCGTACATCAGGTAAATAGCATGTACCTCTTTTGATTTCACATGTGCAGAGAGCACTTGCCATATGATGTTTGTCCCATCGGCAACATTATGGATACTATGGAATTCAGAAATAATGTGCTTGAGAATTTTTCAGACTAATGGTAGTGCAATTAGTGATTGCAGAGTTCTAAAATATGTTGACCAAATTGTTTCTTCGGAACTTGGTTTAGCCCAAGGCTCTCAAGAAAATGGGTTGTGTATTTTAAGTAATTCTTATTTTGTAAACATATAGTGGAAGCTGCCAATCTTATCTCTCTTTGAGTCCTACTAAAGGAATTCTTTGGATAATTTCTTCTTACACTAGATTTTGACATGTTGACACTCAAGTGAAATAGTTGTGACCTCAGGTTGCAGACTTGCAGTATCTACCAAAGAATATATGTCCAAGGAATCATTTCTGACTTCTGAGCGATTTGTGGTAGGGCTCAAGATATGTGGTTTTGGATTAGGGTAGGACTCAAGATATGTGACTTCCAAGGGAACTGCAAACTCAAGATATGTGGTCTTGGACTAGCAAGATTTGCATCCAGTGACACCCCTACAACAGTTTTCTGGATGGTATGTTTAGATTTTAATAGATTTGATCCACAATAATTTAATTTTATTAATTATTTTTAATGAAATAGATAGCATAACAGACGCACTTCTTGCAACTTAAATCTCATTGTCTTCTCGAACATGACTTGCAGGACCATGTCGCCACCTGATGGTATAGAGCTCATGAACTCTGTAATGTTCTATCATTACCAAGGTAGTTAATAAATTGCTTGTCTCGTGGTTGTGTTTTTTCCGGCATTCTTTGCATTTGCACTACTTCCTCATTTTCATAGGTTTGTACAACTAAGAAAGATGTTAGATTTTAGCCGTATGTTCCATCTTCTTTGCCGTGACTCTGAAATAAAGAGCTTTCAACATCCTAGGGTATATTGACATATCCTCTCTAGCCTCCTTCTCTCAGTTATTTTGTCTATGCAGGAGTATTCACAACTTATGCCCTTGTCTAACAAATTTTCTGATATGCAGTGTTGTTAACAATTTCCAGAGGCTAACTTAGAGGAAGATAGAGGAAAGAGCAGGGCAGTTGAGGGGAAGTACATTTCTCACTTGAGGTAACTTACATTATTATATTTCTCCGAAATGTAATTGATTATATATATAGGCTCTCAATTATTTTGTGCTGCCAATGACATACATAGTTTGTGTTAAAATGATTAGGAGTACCAAAAGGCATTAGTCAGTTAATGTGAAGTGTTTCTGTATTTAGAAATCTTGAAATTGGCTCTTTTCATTATCATTTTCATGATCCTAATGTCTATGCGAAGTATTTCTGTATTAAAAAACTTGAAATCGGCTCTTTTGGTGAAACGGCAAGAAGCACTTTAGCCTCGTTGCATTAAAGATGAGAAGAACATAATGTACACGTGTGGGTGGACGCAAACATCCCCCCGTAGGGGGCAAACTGGGCGCAAGCATGAAAGAAGAGGCACATCGGCCAACAAACACCCCTTTCTCCGAATGTACAACCCATAAACTCGGGCCTGAATTCGTAGGCGTGCATCATCGTAGATCTTCTAAAACACTTGGTGCACGCTGCATTACAAAGACCTTCTTGCCACAATTGGCTTGTGCTTGTAGATGGATGCCAATTATGGAGCGTGGAGATGAATCAAATGGAGAAATAATTTCTACTCCCTCCGTCCCTAATATAAGATGTTACTACAACCAATATACATCTTATATTATAGGATGGAGGGAGTATGTGCATATCCAGTAAAAAATTGATATGATTTGTACTAACAATCTGATGTGATTTTGTAGACACTTTTTTTTCAGATTACTAGACATATAGGAAGAATTATGAAACTAAAATGGGATGTTACTGTTAGCATTTGATGACAAAGTGAGGCCAATATAGAAAAAACTAAGCTTTTGGGTGAGTACCTTGTGATTTTGTTATGTATTTTTCTGGCTTTAGTTTGCAAATGCAGCATGAAATACTTATGTGATTGCTCTTTCCTTTTGCAGGGACTAACCACGGAATATTAGTACTATATGCTGATATTGACAAGCCGCACTATCTTCTCCAGTGGCATGGGCAACGTGTATTATGTCGAAGTGTGTGGGATTATTGATTTTATGTCTTTATTTTTACTAATATATATTTATACAAGGACGACAATCAACAAAATGTGTATTTCTCATTCAACCAGTGTCCTCGCATGTAAAGACAAGTAATGCTTCGAGCACATGAGAAAGAAAACAGTACTTAATAATTTTACTATGGGTGGTCGTTTGATTTGCAGGATTTGTACTCTTAGGATTTTTGTGTTGAAAATTTTCAGCTTTTTGTGTTGAAAATTTTCAGCTCTCGCCGCAATGCACGACCGTAGTTAATTTTCTTCTGATGATAGGTACCACTCCATGTTTTATTTTTAGATTCAGCACCATGCATGCTTCTCACATCAATTCAGACAAAAAACAGGTGTGGTTCCTCGCACTAAGATGACCCAGCAACGCTCTAGAGGGGTTCCTCACAGACGATGCCTCCTTGAGTTCCACTTCTTTGCTGCTCCCAACTCTGGTATAGTATGAAAATCCTATGAATAAATCTGAATTTTATGATTTGATGCTTTTGCAGACCAGTCCTGGAGGATGTTGCTCGATGCATCCGTTTAGTCGAATGATTTGTCAATACTTCTTTGAATAGGTGACAATTATATATAGTGATGGATCTAATTGATACTTTTTGAGTGCATAGTGTTTAAACACATAACCATTCATAATGTTCAAATGATTAAGTAAGGCAAGAGCTTCTGACTAACCAAGTAGATTTATTCTACAAAGAAAATATTGATTCTATTTCTCTCACCATATTAACATTTAGCATAAATGTTGATTCTACAAAAAAATGTACCACGAATCAGGCATGTGCACGCAAGGGAGGGAAGAGAAGAGAAACATTGACATTTTTCATGCTTTGGACCAACATTTATATCCATAGCTTTTTTTCCGTGGCAATGCATGAGTGGCAATGCATGAGTGTGGTGCCGTCATGGTAGATCCCGGATGAAAGGTGGGTCCAGTATAGAACTAGGAGGTACTAGCACTAAGATGGGAAGGTGGTTGCCACCCTTGTCCCTTATTGTGGATCAAATATGGCGGTGTCGATCACTGGCTCACTTGGAACATGAGTGGGATGGGGGTTTGGGTTGGTATGTTCGGTTACAGCTGACTGAGCGGAGTAATTTTTCTACTTCAGAAAATGTGGTAAATTGCGCATTAAAGATAGCTTTGTAGCAAATTGTATGAGCGAGCGGTTCATATATTTTTTCATCAAGTCATACAATTTTTTAGTTATGATAGAAGGGTAAATGCATTTGTTAGTTTCTTCAAGAGTTAATAACGGAAATGGTGGTGTATCTATTGCATGTCCAACAAAAGACATCATATTTTAGTTTCTTGGTAATGCATGACATTCAATTGTATGTTACAATGTGACAATGGCCCAGGATAAATTGGATCTGCCTTCTTGGCTCGGGGGGCGTCAAGGGCGGCGCACGCCTCCTTCCCCTTGATGGCAATGGTGGATCAACACGAACACGGGGGGAGGGGATCAGGGCGGAGAGCGGGGCGGTTGGTGGTGCATTTCTCCTTGGCTGTCTGTGGGGAAGTGCGGTGTGAAGGAGAGAGAGCGACATGGCCAAGGTGAGGTGGGTGTCATCCGGTTTTCAAGGCGAGGGCTCCAGCGAGAAATGTCCCGTACGGCGAGAAACCGAGCAGGAAGTGGAGGGTCCGGCAGGAAAAGTGAAGGGTGCTTCATGGGATGGGGTTTTTGTGTTGGGACCGCGTTTGGAGATAACATGGGATAGTCTGGACAGTCACATTTCTCCCCCACACATGGGTTATATTTGGATGAGCCTGGACTGTCGATGTTGAATTTTGGGGAGGCCGCTGGGTGCCCGTGTGATGTCCGAACACACCCGGACGTATGAGGGAGAAATGAGTTTCGACCTCGGAGACGACCTTAACCATTTGTATGCCCATAGAAACGCACGGACGTTCTACTAATGAATATCTTAAGCGCATCATCTAGATATTGATAGTTTTGTAATAGATGTTTAGTTGGAACATCGCTCAGTTTGTTATATGGACATGTTGTTAATCTTTTATTTTTGTCAATTTACATTGCAAAAATGGACTTCAATTATTCAATAATTGTGTTTATGTTATATTGTTTGTCCATTTGAAATTTAATATGTAACTTTTGCAAACTATTTCAAGAGCCGAAGGAAAGGGGGGCGCTGCCCCCTTCCCTAGACTAATTCAGACCCAAGGGGAGGGGGCGTGCGGCCTGCCCTAGCCGCCCCTCTCTCTCCACCAAGGCCCATGAGGCCCATTAGTTCCCCCGGGGGGTTCCGATAACCCTCCAGCACTCCGGTTTATTTGAAACTTGTTTGGAACACTTTCGGTGTCTGAATATAGCCATCCAATATATCGATCTTTATGCCTCGATCATTTTGGGACTCCTCGTCACGTCCGTGATATCATCCGGGACTCCGGACAAAGTTCGGTCATCAAAAACACATAACTCATAATACATATCATCATCGAACGTTAAGCGTGCGGACCCTACGGGTTCGAGAACTATGTAGACATGACCGAGACTCATCTCCAGTCAATAACCAATAGCGGAACCTGGATGCTCATATTGGCTCCTACATATTCTACGAAGATCTTTATCGGTCAAACCGCATAACAACATACATTGTTCCCTTTGTCATCGGTATGTTACTTGCCCGAGATTCAATCGTCGGTATCCTCATACCTAGTTCAATATCATTACTGGCAAGTCTCTTTACTCGTTCCATAATAATTCATCCCGCAACTAACTCATTAGTCACAATGCTTGCATGGCTTATAGTGACGAGCACTACCGAGAGGGCCCAGAGATACCTCTCCGAAACACGGAGTGACAAATCCTAATCTCGATCTATGCCAACCGAACAAACACCTGCGGAGACACCTGTAGAGCATCTTCATAATCATCCATTTACGTTGTGACATTTGATAGCACACAAGGTGTTCCTCCAGTATTCAGGTGTTACATAATCTCATAGTCTGAGGAACATGTATAAGTTATGAAGAAAGTAGTAGGAATGAAACTGTAACGATCATAATGCTAAGCTAACAGATGGGTCATGTCCATCACATCATTCTCCTAATGATGTGATCCTGTTCATCAAATGACAACACATGTCTATGGTTAGGAAACATAACCATGTTTGATAAACGAGCTAGTCAAGTAGAGGCATACTAGGGACAATATGTTTTGTCTATGTATTCACACATGTACTAAGTTTCCGGTTAATACAATTCTAGCATGAATAATAAACATTTATCATGAAATAAGGAAATAAATAATAACTTTATTATTGCCTCTAGGACATATTTCCTTCAGGTGGCACCAAAATTGGGCTGCCACAGCGACGGGTGGGGCAGATGGGTGTGTTGGCTGTCGACGGGAGGAAGATGGAATGTCCAATGTGCCACCGACTCGCGGGCCTGGGGATGAGTAGGCGGGCATCACGCATGTCTGTGCTTATGCAAACGAGGCCCAAATTTGGGCCTGAAATGGGTCGCCTGATGGACAAAAAGCGGAGGCGCGTCCGTTTGGGTCGGCGTGTTGGACCGACTTTTGTACCCATTTCGACCCATATGGACACGTGCAGACGAAATGGGTCTTCATGTTGGAGTTGAGCAACTCCAACACGGTGACCCAAACGGACTCCGATTTTGTCTGCTTTTTGTCCTTTTGGGTCACCCATCCGCTCGGTCATGTCCCTTTTTTCATTTGGGTCGGCTGGTGCGTCTAACTAGGCCTGACACATTTTGTGATGTGTCTGCCCCGACATTCCATTGAACACCTGGTGGGTGAACTGCCTCGAGCTCCCATGCCGCCGCCCTGAGTTCCCGCGCCTGGTACGTGCCGCGCCGTCGTGCACTCTGCATCACCGCATAGTCGTGAGCTCCCGCCTTGCCGGAACCATGAGCGCCCATGACATCCGCGTCTCGCTGCAGCAGCTTCACCAACACCGGCCACCATACGTGACGCGCATGAGACAGAGCTCTTGCATTCCACAACACGTGCTTGGCGATGGTGCGCAATCACCGAATGACCCACACCATTGAGCTCGAGCGCAGCGGCCGGGCAACTGCGGGCATGGGAGCATGCATGACCGGGAGCGCCCACGCCGTGAGAGGGAAGATTGGCAACCACCCATGGCCACCACGCTCGAGCTCGACGAGGCCGGGCGCGGCCAGGAGAGCTGACCAGGTGCGGGGAAGGTGAGGTCGGGTGCGGGGAGGCGAGGTGAGGCCAGGAGCACCGATCGGGCGAGTGCGAAACCCATAACCAGCGCTACTACTAAGCTCCTGTGTATAGGCATTTTCCTAGTAGTGGCATGGGGGCGGGCATGGCCGGGGCGTGCTCGTGTCGCAAGAGGGGAGGTTGGTAGCCAATCATGCCCACCGCATGCGAGCTCGATGAGGTCGACCGCGGCCAGGAGCATTGGGCGAGGGCGGGGGAGGCGAGGCTGGGCACGACACGGGGGAGGCGAGGTGGGGCCAGGAGCGCCGGTTAGGCGCATGAGAAGCGAGGTCGGGAACGACAGGGTGAACGCGGCCAAGAGCGCTGCCGAAGCGCGGGCGAGGCAAGGTGAGGCTGGGCTAGTTGGCTAGCGAGCAAGGAAGGCGGGTGTCGGTGTCAAAACCGGCGGATCTCGGGTAGGGGGTCCCGAACTGTGCGTCTAGGCGGATGGTAACAGGAGACGAGGGACACGATGTTTTACCCAGGTTCGGGCCCTCCTGATGAAGGTAAAACCCTACGTCCTGCTTGATTAATATTGATGATGTGTGTTACAAGAGTGGATCTACCACGAGATCAAGGAGGCTAAACCCTGGAAGCTAGGCTATGGTATGATTGTTGTTCGTCCTATGGACTACAGCCATCCGGTTTATATAGACACCGGAGAGGGCTAGGGTTACACAAAGTCGGTTACAAAGGTAGGAGATCTACATATCCGTATCGCCAAGCTTGCCTTCCACGCCAAGGAAAGTCCCATCCGGACACGGGACGAAGTCTTCAATCTTGTATCTTCATAGTCTTGGAGTCCGGCCGATGATGATAGTCCGGCTATCCGGACACCCCTTAGTCCGGGACTCCCTCAGTAGCCCCTGAACCAGGCTTCAATGACGATGAGTCCGGCGTGCATATTGTCTTCGGCATTGCAAGGCGGGTTCCTCCTCCGAATAATTTATAGAAGATTGTGAACACCAGGATAGTGTCCGGCTCTGCAAAAATAAATTCCACATACCACCGTAGAGAGAATAATATTACACGAGATCAATCTGCTGACATATTCCGTGGCGTGACGTCACACCACTTTCAGGCCTTCGAATTTTTTTTATTGTTCCACCTTAGCGTGTTTAACGAGGCGGTTTCCTTGGCACGTCTTGTCGAAGCAGAGATCGTGTTCCCCTTATTCCGGGATTCCCATCAATACGGACATGGGTAACCCAACCGCGCCCGTTGCCACGCCCCCTCCATCGAAGGCGGGTTCCAAACGGTCACGGGGACGGCTCTTGGTATTCTTCCTCTTTATAATGAGACCAAGGCCCGTTCTTTTTATTCAATCCTCTATCGAATCCGCCCCTCTCCCCGAGTTCCAACACCCAGGGCTGCCAAATTCAGGTACCTTCGATCTTCGACAATGTCCGGTCCTGGCCTACGAGGCCGGGGGATGCCCTCCTCCGTCATGGAGGAGGACGTGCTAAAGCTGAGAGATGCCAGGTACTTAACCTACAAAATTTCGCATAGGCTGCCTGCCCGAGGGCAAGTTATCCCAACTCCCGAGCCTGGCGAGAGCGTCGTGTTCGTGTCTCACTTCCGTCGGGGTTTAGCTTCCCGACGGATCCCTTCATGAGGGGGTCATGTTTTACTATGGGCTGGAATTCCACGACCTGGCTCGGGAGTCCATCCTCCATATCTCATCATTCATTATCGTCTGTGAAGCCTTCCTCCGCACTACCCCTCACTTCGGCTTGTGGCTCAAAACCTTCAACGTGGAGCCGAAGATGATCGAGGGGCGTCAGGCAGAGTGCGGCGGGGCGGTTATAAGCAAGAGGGCCGAAGCTCCATGGCCCAAGGGCTCTTTCCAGGAAGAGCTCGACTTGTGGCAACAGGAGTGGTTTTATATCACCGCTCCCCGGGGCAGCAGGCAGAAGCCGCCGCCCGTCTTTCGCTTGGGCCCTCCACAGCAGCTGACGTCATGGGTCAACAAGGGGCGTGACTGGGGGCCGCCCAAAGACGTTCCCCTGTTGCAGGACCGGATTCGAGGCCTCCAAGAAAGGGAGATCAATCTGGTCGCAGTGGTGCAGGTCATGTTGATCCGGCGCCTACTGCCCTGCAAACGTCGCCCCCTCCGCCTGTGGGAATTTAATCCGGAGGGGCCACGAGCTCTTCAACACTTGATGGGTTTGACTCCCATGGAGATGTATAAACTGTTCTTCGGATTGCAAGAGACGCATCCGGAATTGACCGAGGACGCTGGCCTAAGCTGCAATCGCCCGTATACTCAAGTAAGTAGCCCTGTGTCCGGACACACCGTCCATTTATTTATCGTGAGCTTGCCTTTTAACCAGCTATCCCTGGACAGGAGTGGATAGTGCAAGCCAAACTAATACGGTGTCCGGCCCCCCTCCCTGAGACCACGCAGGATCCCGTGTTAATCAAAATGTTGGAGGTTGCACCTTCGAATGAGGGCGAAGGGGGGCACAGGGAAACTGTCACCTCTGCCAAGGAGGTTTTTAGTAAGGGAGGAATCGAGAATCCCTCCTTCCAGGGGGATAAGAGGAACGCTTCCGAAGACCCGGAGGCCAAGGCCTCAAAGCGGGGAAAGAAATCTGTACCGGAAGGTCCTGTGCCAGAAAGCGCCCCGGCCGTACTGTCTCCTCGGAGGAATCAGCCCTCTAACGAGCCGTAAGTGAAAAGGGGGATTTTATAATTATCAGACACCCCTGCTTAATGTCTAAAGGTAACCGAAGTTTTTACCTTGTAGTTCGGGTCTCAGCCCATCTCAGCACAGCTCATCTTCGGGAGACCTTCGTCCGGAGATGATGGAAAGCGAAACGCCTCCATCTGCCGCCCCATCGCGCGGGGCGGACGACCCTGAGGTGTTGTCGCGGAGGGTCTCCCCGAGTCCGGCGGGACCGGAGAGTTCGGCGCCCATTGGAGTACGGCCGGTGGAGCTGCAGGATTTGCTTAAGAGGGCGTCCATCTCAGAAGATCACCGCACATTAATGGGTGATGTGATTGAGAGGATCTCGTCCGCCGAACCCGGGTTGTATGAGGCCGTCGGAAGTTTACTGACGGGATTTGAGGTACGCAAAAAATGACATACCTGTTGACAGTTTTGCACATGAAGTGCGCCCTGTATAGATAGTAGCCCCTGAGACTTGGTATGCTGTCGAAAACGACAGCGTGCCTAGGATCATAAACTCAGTTATTAACTGTCGCCTTTCCCATGCAGGTGGTGGAACATTCGGTGGCCAGCCGGACTGATGAATTTGCCGAGCTGAAGAAGCAACTCGACACTGCAGATGCGGACATCTCGCTGGTCAATAGACGACTTGATGAGTCACAAGGTATGTGGTTGCCCCGCGGTTGCTTAGTAAGGGAGCTGACGCCCATTCCTTACAAATTGTATGCTAGATGCAGATGGTGCTGCTGATGTGGAAGACCTTCGAGCAGAACTTGCTCGGGCCAAGGAGCAAGCCAGAAAAAGCGAGGCGGCTGCCTTGAAGGCAGCGGAAGGGCTAGAAGCCGAGAAGGCTGCTCACTGCCGAAGCAGGGAGGAGATGGCCGAAATGGCCATGAAATTAAGAGTTGCTGCCGACCGCCTGGAGGTTCTTGAAGGAGAACGCCAAGCGGAGCAAGAGGACCTGAAGAAGGCCGATGCCGAAGCCAAGGATGCCCATAGTGCGATGCTGGCTATGAAGGAGGAACTGCGTCAGGTCGGAGACATTGTGGCTGGAAAGCCCTTTATGCTGCGTAGGAAGTTCACGGATCCGAAGTATGCTCAGCTGGGCCGATTGTACGGTGCGGAGGATCCTTATCTGGACTTGGCGGCGAGTGCGGCTGACGCAGTCGTGCACTTTCGAAGCCAGGAGGATCATGAAATGGAAGAGCTTTTCTGGTCTCAATTCCATAGTACGGAGCGTCCACTTCCGTTGCGTGATCGGCTGGTTGAGTGGGCTGAGCTGAATAGATTGTCCGGACTGGCCATGACGGATGTGGTCACTCATTTGTGGCCGAAAAGGCCCAAGCCGAAGAGTTATTTTGGCTTGTTGCAGCAATTCCTTGGGGCAGTGCCGCATATTAAGGCGATGAAGCGGTCGGCATGCGTAGAAGGTGCACGGATGGCTCTCGCCCGTGGTAAAACATACTGGGCGGAGATGGATGCCACCGCTGTTGCATCCCGGGGTTCGGACAAAAGCCGATTCCCCACCGAGCATTACTTTGAGGAAGTCCTGCAGGGCGCTCGTATAATAGAGTCGCAGTGCTCGAAAAATGTTATGTTTGAATAACATGTATGATATCTAAGATCATGCTTATAATGCAATGACTTTTTATACTTGTGTGTTCAAGTATTGAACTATCTCCTGTGCGGCCGTATATATATGTATAATCTGAAAGATGGCAGTCTTTGGCTTCAGCCCCCACGCACATGGTGCGGGGGTGTTTGCAAAAAGAAAAACGCTTTTTCACACTTAATCCAACGTCTTGGTCCTTTTAAGGAGGTGATAGCATAGCAAACTAGGCAACCAGACTATAATGCTTTATCACTTTAACTTAGCCATAGGAGCTCGAATGTGGGGCTACTATATAGCCCCTGATGGCACCGCGCTTCTCCGAACTCGGGGCGTGTATGTGACTGACCAGGAAGCGGTCCTTCGTCAAAGCGGGGGAATTCTAAACATTCCAATGGTCGATCGAGTGGTTGACCAGTCTCTCGCTATATCATGACAGTCGGTTTTCGGCTTTCTCTACTGAGGTGCTCTCCGGGCCAAACCGGGGCACAATCGCAGTAGTTCTCCTGGCGCCACGTTAGCCGATGATACGGAACGTAAGGCAGCAAAACACAGGAGCCGGGCAAACCCAACATTTGACCAAAGACATGATTCGGAGCTGATGCATATAAGGCCTAACTCGAGACGCCGAACACTCCCTGAGGTGTTCGGTCTTTATGATATCGGGCAGAGTAAAGCCCTAAGCCCCTAGTGTCCAGGTACAGGCGGGAACTTCTGACGCGGCCGATGCCAAAACGCCAGCCTCCTCCTCGGCTCTGGTAGGAAACCGGGGGATGTGTATCAACAAGAGACAGTAAGAAAGGTTTACGCAGGGTCTTAATCTGAAAAGAATCCTTGCAACGGGTCCCTACTTCACGTCTGCGCCTGTGTCTCCGTTGTACTGTATCCTGGACGGGTGTAGCACGTGCTTCATCTGTAAAAGAGAAGGACTTAGTTTCTAAGAAATATCGTGCAAAAAGTGTATTAGAATAAAGTATAATTTGGAAGATGAAGAAAGTTGAGCTTTATTGGCTTTCATCATTTATGGGCGCGCCCCCCTAAAAAGGGGGGTATGCGACTGGGAAGCCCCTTGTTAAGTTACGCCGGACTCGTCTAACCATATCCGAGGTCTAAATGACCTGTTTTTAGGGGCTTTGACCTGCAAGGTCGGAATAATGTGTGGCTGTCGAGGCAGCCGCACATTCTCTGTGGTCGAGAAACACCTGGAGTTTTAAGAATATGCCACGTGGACCGGGCATTTTTAAGCGTAAGAGATGCGTAATGTGGTATTGCATTAAAGCGGGCGAAAGCTGCATGCCCCAATAGTGCTTAAGGGCTACTGCTAAATGGGGCGATGGAGAGTGAGCTTTTCGCGACGGAGGTTGTCGGATGAACCGAACATGACCTCTAGTGGTACATAGCCTGTAAAATTGGCTAAAAAGGCCTGGCGTCACTCCTTTGAAGGAAGTGCTTCTATAGTGAATTTTGGTGGGTTCTATCCCCAGTCTGCGGACGGTGTCCTGGTATAGCAGGTGCCGCGCTGCGTGTTATCACGTGAAGTGAGTTCACTGTTTTGACTTCTAATGGGAAAGTCTTTTGGTTTCCGGAGCACTGCTTTTGGGTTTCGTCACTTTCACTTGGTGTGTCGAGCCCTTTGTGTTCGGCGTTAAGTCGGCCGGACTGCTTGAAGACCCAACAATCCCTGTGGGTATGGTTTGCAGGCTTCCCGAAGGTACCGTGTATTTGACACAGTCTATCCAGAATCTTGTTTAGGTTGGATAGCTCGTCACTGTTATCCTTTAGGGGCAGTATTTTGTTGTTCGGCCGAGAGCTTTTGAATCTGGTGTTGACCCCAGTACTATTTGGGCTTTTTTCCTTATTCCGGCGCTGATCTTTTTTGCGTCGTGATTTCCCATTTCCATCCCTGATTTTGGATGTACTCGGGTCGCTGGTGCTGCATCTAGCCAGCCAGCTGTCTTCCCCCGCGCAAAAGCGGGTCATGAGGCTTGTTAGTGCGGCGATTGTTCTTGGTTTTTCCTGGCCGAGGTGTCTGGCGAGCCATTCGTCTTGGACGTTGTGTTTAAAGGCTGCTAAGGCTTCAGCGTCCGGACAGTCGACTATTTGGTTCTTTTTAGTGAGGAACCTGTTCCAGAATTTTCATGCTGATTCTCCGGGCTGTTGAGTTATGTGACTTAAATCATTTGCATCCGGAGGCCGGACATAAGTCCCCTGAAAATTTGCTCGAAACGCATCCTCAAGCTCTTCCCAACTTCCAATCGTATTTTCTGGGAGGCTTTTAAGCCAATGCCGAGCCGGCCCTTTGAGCTTGAGGGGTAGGTATTTTATGGCATGGAGATCGTCTCCTCTTGCCATGTGTATGTGTAGGATAGAATCCTCAATCCAGACTCCGGGGTCTGTTGTTCCGTCGTATGCCTCTATGTTTACGGGTTTAACTCCCGCTGGAAATCCATGATCCAGTACCTCGTCGGTAAAACATAGTGGGTGTGCGGCACCCCTGTATTTGGGTGTGCCTTGTCTTCAAATGCCTGGCTGGTTGTGTTACTTCCTGGAGTCTTCTTTTTTGGCCCATAGATAGACCTGGCCGGGTTATCCTTTTTCTGAGGATCTTTATGCTGATCGTGTGCCGGCTTGTGTGTGGCGCCCCGTGTTGCTCTTGGCCTGTCATCTGTTCGTCTATCCGACCAGGCGCCTCTTTCTTTTCTGACTGCGGGGGCTCTAAGGCCTCCTCGTCAAATTCGGGCAACAACTTGCGCTTCGGATAGCTCTTTGTCTTAGTGCCATATTTATCTGCAGTGTTGAGTACTTTGCTCCATCTCATTCTGAGTGCGTCTTCCGCTGTTTTGAGCTTCTGCTTTTGCTTCTTCAAACTTCTTGGAGTGGCGACGAGCCTTTTATGAAGATTCATATGCTCTGGTGATGTGAGATCATCTTCGCCGGGGATGGGTTGCTTGTCCAGTTCATGTCCGGCTGGCTGCTTGTTGACTTGTGCGTCGTCCACTGCTTCGCCCTGCTCTAGGGCCGGGTCCATATGGGTGTCGTTTTCGTCGATGCCGGTCTTCGGGCGGCGCTTGCGTCGCTGCTTTGTTTGTTTGTTGAGGGAGTTGTCCTTCGCCACGTCCCGTTTTTCCTCATTGTCGCTTCCTTTTGGTGTGTCCACCATGTATACGTTGTGGGATGGGGTGGCTTTCCTGCGCCCGTTAGGCGCTGGTTCCTGGTCGTCTCCGGCATCGTCGTCCATACCGTCGATGTCCTCAGAGTCGTAGTCTAGCATGTCAGTTAAATCGTCGACAGCGGCTACCAAGTGGGTGGTGGGTGGGCTTTGAATTTCTTTGCCATCCGCATCCCAACCGTCCTGACCGCAGTCCGGCCAGGTCTCTCCTGATAACGAGAGATATTTTAGCGAACTCAAGATGTCGCCGAAAGGTGAGTGTTGAGAGACGTCCGCTGTGGTGAACTCCATGATCGGCGCCCAATCGGATTCGATCGGGGCGGGCGCGGGAGGTTCGGAGTCCGGCGAGGAGTCCGGCACCTCGGAGTCACGAGCTTTATGAGGGAGAAAGTCAGTGTTCGGCTCTATCGCCGTAGAGGTTGCAGCCCCCGAGGCAGTGTCTAGGCATCCATCCTCAATCTGCGGAGCTGGCTCCGAATTGGAGATCGGAGCGGTTTTGAGTGCGGCCTCCAAGGTACTGTCCGGCCGCAGAGCTAAATCATGCTCGCCGCGACAGTGCGGCACGCTCGGCTGTGGCTCGAACCCATCGAGGATCAAGTCCCCACGGATGTCAGCCGTGAAGTTCAAACTTCCAAACCTGACCTGACGGCCAGGGGCGTAGCTTTCGATCTGCTCCAGTTGGCCAAGCGAATTGGCCCGCAGTGCAAAGCTGCCGAATACGAAGATTTGTCCGGGGAGGAAGGTCTCACCCTGGACTGCGTCATTGATGATGATTGAAGAAGCCATCGAGCCTATCGGTGATGACACAGAGGATCTCTCAATGAAAGCACCAATGTCGGTGTCAAAACCGGCGGATCTCGGGTAGGGGGTACCGAACTGTGCGTCTAGGCGGATGGTAACAGGAGACGAGGGACACGATGTTTTACCCAGGTTCGGGCCCTCTTGATGGAGGTAAAACCCTACATCCTGCTTGATTAATATTGATGATGTGTGTTACAAGAGTGGATCTACCACGAGATCAAGGAGGCTAAACACTAGAAGCTAGCCTATGGTATGATTGTTGTTCGTCCTATGGACTACAGCCATCCGGTTTATATAGACACCGGAGAGGGCTAGGGTTACACAAAGTCGGTTACAAAGGTAGGAGATCTACATATCCGTATCGCCAAGCTTGCCTTCCACGCCAAGGAAAGTCCCATCCGGACACGGGACGAAGTCTTCAATCTTGTATCTTCATAGTCTTGGAGTCCGGCCGATGATGATAGTCCGGCTATCCGGACACCCCTTAGTCCGGGACTCCCTCAGCGGGTATGCCCAACTACTGTTACTCCTGCCCCAGTGGCATGGTCGTGGCATCGGATCCCACCGGAGGAGGAGCTGCTGCACCAGCGGTGTGCCCAATTGCGTCGGCACCATGACATGCTCTATGCTATGAGTTAGTGTGGGTGAGCGAGAAAGAGAGGAAAGGAGAGAGAAAGGGGTGGGATGGGCGAGTGAGCCCTTTTGTTTGGATGGCAGATGGTCTAGCATGGACGTGCAGCGGATGCAGCCGGACAAAGACGACGCATAAAATGTCCGCTTTGTTTCCACTTCGGACCGGGTCCAAAAGGACACCGAACAAACAAAAATGGAAATGGGTCTGCGCATTGGACCTTGTTTTTTTGATCAGACGCAAACAAACACTGATAGACAGTTTGGGTCACTGCGTTGGAGTTGCTCTTATGTCTCCTGGTTGCACTCACCCCCTCCATCTCTCTCCTCGTCCAAGAAATCTCGAGTAACTTTATCCTCTTGACTGGGTATGAACAAAGAATATTGGTTTTGGTTAAGGCCAACTCCAACATAGAACCTAAACCGATGTCCGCTTTATTCGGATTTTGTCCATTTGGGTGAGGAAAACGGACGACCGTGTTCGATTTTGGGCATCTGCCTACTAGTGCATCCAACTGTCAGCCGCATCGCAGCTTGTACGGCTTGGACTTTGGAGAAAAAACTCGGTAGCACATGTAAAACATACAATAAACTTAATTAAATGTTACGATAAAGTTAAAACAGTTCAAACAAGTCCCGGTCACACATTTAAACTTAACTTAGAATTAAAAACATAAAAAAGATAGATTTAACATTGCCGCCGTGGTCATCTTTGATGCCTCCATGGTCGTCTTTGATGTCGTTGTCCTCCTCCTCTTTGTCGTCGATGGTGTGGTTGACGTACGGTGGTGGCTGCCATAGCTAGGCAGGCAGCTCCTACGGCAGCTGCAAGGCCGGAGCGCCTGCACCACCTCTTCCCGTGGTGGGGACGGCGACCATGCATCAGCGCCCACCCACGCGGGCGACATGGACACGTGCTTCGGCATGCACAACACCGTGTCCGTCCATGTCTAGGATTGGCACACCAATGATGTGAAGGATGGCTCGGCGGCGGCCTCCTCCTTGACCTTCAACTCTGGGGGATGGCGACGTTGCCTGTGGTGGAGAAGGCCAACATCTCATCAAGGCCCTCCCATTGGGGTGCGGTCGTGCTCTCGGACGGAGTCCTTGAGAATGCACCTATAGAGCTCCCCTCCTTCTCGGCAGTCATGGGAGGTGGTGGTGGCGGGGACGGCGAGGGGTGGGAGTGTCGATGAGAGCCCACGCAGACTGTGCGACTAAGGTAGGCTGAGAGCGTGCACGGCTGGCAGAGCGCGCCCATGATGGGCTTGGAGCACGACCGACAAAGTATGATTGCCACCGCTGGTCGTGCTTGTCCTAGAGCCACATGTCCCAAAGCGGGGAGTCTACCGCGTACCTGGCGTTCTTGACGAGGTTTGACGGCAGGCTGGTGAGGCAGCGGTTGATCTCCTTCATGCAGGCGCGGCCGCTCACCGAGATCAGAGGAATGGGCACCCGATCGGCCGACAATTGCCAGTTGTTGGGGAGGTGAACGTCACTCCACCGAAGCAGCGTGCCCGTCTCCCAATACCGTTGGCAGATCCCGGCCTTCACGTATGGCCGTACATGAGGCGCTGCGACCAATGGGGAGATGTTGACTGCGGGCGGGGCAGAGGACATGGAGCAGCGGCGGCCGGAGGAAGACCCAGCCTCGTGGTCGTGTTTCCCCTTGTCGCACTACAAACTTTGCTCTATTTTGTGATGGTTCAATTGTGTCAGGTATAACCCTTTTTCGTCGCAGAAATGCAGTGGCAATGTTTTCCGACCGTTACCCCCACTGCCACCGAAGTGCCGTCATAGAAAATAAAATCTCAACGGTACCACTTCCTCCGTCATGCAAGATCGTATCTTAGGTGACGGACGCAAAACCATCGACTAAACTATGTTCTGCAACGGTCAAAAAATGTCACTAGAACTGTCACCATATATACTAACAACCGACCCAACATGTTTGACCAGTCAATGAATCTGACGTATGGGCCCATAATATGCTGATGTGGCACCTTACAGTTGGGCCCGACTAAGGTTTTATCACTAAGGGTGCTCGTGAGTGATAATCAGGTTTTACCGGTCAAAGATCCTGACATGTGGGCCCATGGTATGCCGACGTGGCTGCTTACATGTGGGTCCAGAAGTTGGTGACGTCACGCATTTATATCGGTATTACCATCACAGTTTATTCATTGTTGCAATTGCCAACCAAATTTCAATTTCAATTTCAATCTTAAAATTTGTAAAATATCATACATGAGAATGAAATGACTTTCATTAAAACTGAAAATAGACATGCTTAACACAATTCTGATAATGACCAACCAACTGAGGAAGTATCACACACGACATAAAAGGAAACCTACAGTTTATCACACATTACAAAATATAATAAGGGACGACCATAAGTTTTCCGATGAAGATGACCACCATCAGGGTAGCGACATGGCATTGTCAAAGCCCCCCAAAGTGGGCTCCAACATGTTGTTGTCAAAGCCCCCCAAAATAGGCTGAGACATGCTATTGTCAGAGCCGCCTTGCATCCTTAAGAGAAAACCTAAAGCTCCTTCTAGTTGCGATTGCTTTTGTTCCATAGAAGAAGTTTTCTCCTCATGTGCCTTCTTGAGAGCTACAATTTCATCTGGCCACTTTGCTTTCATCTCTTTGATTTCCTCTTGCTGTGCTGCCATTCTTGCATTCAACTCTTCTTGATACCTAATGTGTTCATGAGAGGTTGACCTCTGCGTGGAAGCAGGTGACTCTCCCATGCTCGTGAGGAACATGCTATGCTTGGAAATGCCCTTGAGAACCTCTACAACAATCTACACATCCGTTTTGGCTCTTCACCTATTGCTGGAGTTTCTTGTTGCTTGTCCTTCATGTCCTTCTGCAATATGGTTGGAGCATTGTTGGTATGGTCTTACAAACATAATATTTTGGCTGGCACATTACATGTGAAATCAAGAAATTGCACAACGCTTACAATTGCTTTTGTTGCAGTCTCACTCATCACCTCGCCCTTCTTTCTGGTGTAGGTTGCTTCAAAATATTCAATAGGTGTAGGTTTTTGGTTTTCTCTTTACACTAGTACATCAAACAGGATAAGATAAACATTATTGCCATTCGCTTATGAAAAAATATGATAATTTGTATGTAAGAAGCTGGAGTGCTTACCCAACTATGATAAGCTGCAATGTAGCTTCTAGAGCTAGTTTTATGAGGGAGCATCATAACACTTTGGTTTGCTTTATTCATATCTCCTATGGATTGAAGCATAAATTTAGTTTTGACCACATGATATAGTAAAAGTTGAATCTATCAGATTAAGCATGAATTACCTGGTAGTGCTCATTTTCCCACTATTTTACTGGATCTATCCAGTCTTTGTCTGTAATAGTCATCGACTTCAACAGCAACACTTGCTCGTTAGTAATATTTTTAACCTTACTGTAAAATTTCACCTTGAGTCAGTGCCTGTGTGGTGGCATGCTTTTCTGAACGATACCTCAATCACTGCTCTAGCCAATTTAGCATTGTATGGAAACTTAAACATTTGCTGCATCATACACACATGCACGTTAGAACATTTAGAGCGAGAAGATAAAAAGATGTGGTATGGCACAATTGCAAAATAGATTCATTTCACGGCTGACCTTCAAGTCATCAAAAAATTTAGGAAGCAAACGCTGGTTCCCTGGTACATTGTACTCCTTCCACTTGGTTTTATGGGCATCTTAGTTCCGACTTGATAGCCAACCTCTGAACTAAGTTTTGCCGCTTGCAGAGGGTCAACAGGCCTGTTTGCTCCCTCTATGAAGTTAACCTTCATCTTACTTCCTATCCTTCTAATACATTTTTCTAAACCATGCAAACAAGTAGGTATGCACTCACCTCACCTCTTCTTCTCCTTGGAAAAGTTTTTCCTTTCTACTGGATGTTGTGTGCACAAGCCCGTGTCCTGGTTTTCTGCCCCAGGATCAACTGCTTCATGATTTTCATCTGAATTGACTATACAGGAATTGCTATTCCGAGAGGTCAGATTTTTCGTTGGCGTGAGCTGCAAATCTTGTGTCATGTCCTTGTCATCATGATATTCAAGCATCTGGGAATCATATAGGGTATCGTCTATGGCTGCTCTAGATCTTGTGCGTACTAGAGTTGGACGAACAGTAGCATTAGTTTGCTTCTCCTATGTTGCCTAAAAGACAGGGGTGTAGTTAAACACCAACGTGATGCAGCTACAAGATGTTGTAAAATTAAAATGTACTATAAATATATATTTTGGTACCTCAACTGCTTGGGGCAATTGTGGGGCGTCATCACCTCCCTCTGGATTATTGTCACCTTCGTCAGCGTCATTTTCCTCTTTTGAATCCTCTGCTTCATATACATGATCATTCGCTAACTCTTTCTCCTCCTGCAAATCACATTTTTTGCTTGATTTCCCCTTTTTCCGTGTCTTTCCAACATGCTAGATCAAGCTTCAGGCACCCTTTATTCTTCGAAGTAATGTTGGCGGCAGCCTGGAATATTTGGATCCTCAGGAATGGCAAAACATTTAGAGGGGAGAGAGCTACTTTTGCTGCTTGGCGGTCTAACTTTGTACATGATCTTTCACTTCTAACTCATAGGCTCAAGGATGATACCAGCATCAAGCTTAAAGCTTGGATAAATGCTTTAGTCTAATTTGTCCAGGTAGGTAGTTCTAGTCTTGTACCTTAGCTTGGTAGGCTAGTCTCTTAGCTCTTGTATATACTACTTCTATTCTTTTTGTACAGACATTTTTTAATAAAGGGCCGTGGGGCTTTGCCTCACAGTAAATATTCAAAAAAAATGTAAGAAGCACCATATACAAAATTGTATGCAAGTTCAGAGATATCCCCTATAACTGGGTTTGGATCCATTCTCCTTAAATTTTGCCAACAAACGGATATCATTCTCCCTTATGCTTTCTTGCCTTCTTTTCTCATACTCATTTGTTGTGCTGGGTGTAGCAACTGCAGAAAAAAGACAAAACAATGGGATCTATAAAAGAATCCTCAAACATACAACCTGAACACGTAAGCACTACAATAGGGAATACAGATGTGGAATGACATTCTTCCAAACCTAGAACTACGTTTAATCATGTTTTCAATTGACTATACAAAGTAGACTGAATTGTAAATACTTGTACAATGACTAAATTGTAATAACTCGGAGGAATGCAACATGAGTAACAACATGCAAACAAATCTACAACACACATGCAGGAAATACCCGGATATGAATTGTATGGCTCAACTCATGCGGGGTTAACAATAGAGTTCCTGAATACTGGCGGATAATCGAACATGTCTACATATACATACACCCAGAAGGATCTTCAGTAGATGGGGTATTGAGGGAGGGGGACGATTGTTACCTGTCCATTTATGATTAGTTCTCTTCTTTAGCGTGACAGGATCCTTGCGGACCTTGCCACTGTGAAGGTTGCCTGCCGTCATGTCTGTCGACTGCGATGGTGAGGGAAATCGACGCTGCTAGGAGGGTTCGAGATCTGGAGGAGAAGTGTGGGACGAGGGGTGGAGGGAAATTGTGAGTGAGGTTTACTGATGGCAGCAAACGAGGTATTTATTGACGGTGTGGAAAATTTAGTGCGACCCCTTTTGGAATTGTAGGCAGCAAGGTAAAATAGCAAGGGAGCGTAAAAACGGAGGGAACCAAAATAATTTTAGTGTACAAACTATTTTTTTAACAAAGACAAGACAACTTTTAGAAAGAACATGACCACTTTCAGAAATAATGTGAAAGCTTTCAGAAATACTATTCAGGCACTTTGTACACACATATGTTTTATGTTCTGACCTTCTTTGTTCATGCATCTATGGGTTTGATGTGCATTATTCTTTTTGTGAAAAAGCCTCAAATTAATTGGGCATTGTATGATTGTACTCAGATTTGAATTCGGGCATGTTGATCGATCAATACATGCATGTGTGTGTTTTATTTGCACCAGCCAACCCTCTTTTTTGCAGTGAGAACTCACTTGCGTTGACCATGTTGATGGGGAACGAAGCATGAAAATCTAAAATTCTCCTACGAACAACCAAGATCTAATCTAGGATCTGTAAAGCAACAAGAGGGGAGTGTGTCTACATACCCTTGTGGACTGAAAACGTTAGCGTCGTAATGCGATTGATGTAGTCGTACTCTTCACGATCCAATTTGATCTAGTGCCGAATGGACGACACCTCCGAGTTTAGCACACGTACGGATCGGTGGCGTCCTCTCCTTATTGATACAACAAATGAGGGATATGAGGTAGATGAGATATGAACCAACACGATGGCGTGGTGGTGGTGGTGGCAGTGGAATTCCAGCAGGGTTTCGCCAAGCGCTCACGGGACATGGAGGAGGATTAATGGGAGGGAGACGGGGCAAGCGTGGAAGGGTTGGCTGCCCCCTGTGCCTCCCCACTATATATAGGGGTGAGGGAGGGGCGTGCCAGCCCTAGCCCCCCTCCCAAGGTAGGGCAGCGACAAAGGGGGAGGAGTGCCCTCCAAGCCAAGTGGATGCCCTTAGGGTTTCCCCTCCCCAGGCGCATGAGCCTTGTACGGGCTGGTGCCCCTAGCCCATTAAGGCCAGGGCGTCCACCTACAACCCATTCTACTATATGGGATGTGGTGGAACCCTCTGAGGACTTCTGGACCCCTCCGGAACCCTTTGGAACCTTCCGGTGGCTTCCTGGTACAATATCGAAAAAACTAGAGTTTTTCCCGGAACTCCGACAACAACTTTCCATATATAAATCTTTGGAATTTCTATTTGAGTGCCCCTACTTAGTTTTGTCTCGCCTCCTTAACATGAATCACTTTCCCCCTCCTGTCTCCACCCCAGCCTCACAAATGCCCAAACGAAGCATTTTTGTTTGGTCAAACTTCTTGACAATTACCTGGGTGGGTTCCTACGAGTGGGCCTTGGATGAGAGCGCGATGAGTGGGTCCACCTGGAAACCTTTGCACTGCACAGTGAGGGCTTTAACTAATTGTGCCGACCTGCATTGTGCGAGTTTTAAGTGCGAACAGTGTCAGATACCTTTTTGCATTTGTAATCAACTAAAGAAATTGATAAAATATTAATTTTAAATCTAGTTCAGTTGATTTAAGTTCCGAAATTCATTTTATATTTATTCATATTTATAGCAAAGGTGTTGAATCTTTCGAATATCCATTTCCGACGCAGGCTCATCTGCACCCGGTCAAGAACAAAATTATAAAAAATAAAAAAAAATAAAAAAAATCCATTTATTGTACGGTAGATAATTTGATGCGTGTGGTGCTCTCCAAATTTCAGATCATTTATACATATGAGTACCTCTAAAAAGACAAATTAGGTCAAATCAGCACATGAGGAGTGAATTTTTTTATAGAACCCCAATTTGTCTTTTTTGCCGAGAGCTACTCAAATGTCCAAATGATATGAAATTTGGAGTGGACCTCACGTAACAAATTATTTACCATGCAAAAAAATGGATTTGTTTTTGATTTTTTTCTAGTATTTGATTTGTATTTTTTCTTCAGCGTGGGTGCAGATGAGCCCGGGCACCGATTCGCTGCTCTATGAATCTTTCAACTACTTGATTATTTGAAAATTAATCTTACCAATTGTTTGGACCAAACTATAACACACTTGTAGGGCAATTTTGAACTTTTTTTGTTTAAATGTCATGAAATTCGTATAATCAATGGAATAAGCAAAAATGCTCAAAAATTCAAAATCTTTTGGTAATATGGTCTACTTTGTGTAAAAATTGGATAAGTGAACTTTTGCATCTTATTTGTGCTACTTGTTTCACACAAAAAACCCTATTTTGTCAATTGAAAAATGAAAATTTATTTTTTTACAACAAAAAGGTAGAACCTCCCATGGGCAATCTTGTTTGGCATGCTAAGGCCCATGTTTGTGCCAAAAGTGTGCAATTTTCAATCTTATTTATGGTACTTCACAAAAAAAATCATTTATGGCCTTGAAAAATGATTTATTTACTTTTATAACAACATTTTGGAATCTCCCTTTGCCAATATTTTTAGCATGGTAAGCACCATGTTTGTGCAAATATCGTCACCTTATATGAAAATATGACATGGATATAGCCATGAACTTGGTCATTTGGCTTGAAAGTCATGAACATCCATAGATTGTAGTCCATTTTGTGAACACTTTCTGAAATAATCATTGTATTCCTAGTTTATCATCTTTCCTGGAACTTAGTACACATAAAAGGACTCCATGCAAAAGGATTGCATTTTTTGACTCTCTTTTCATTTTCTTTCACTTTTTGCAAAATGGGGTCAACATTGTCAACATGACTATTCATAGGGAAGGGTTGAATATTTGAAGTTTTTTTGTTAATACTGCATATAATCCTACCTAAGTACCTTGATATGATTTTTCCACCTTTTATAACCAAACTATAACACACTTGTAGTTCAATTTTGAATTACTTTTAGTAAATGTCCAGAAATTCATTTAATCAATGGAATATAGCAAAAAATCTAAACAAACTCAAGATCTTTTGGCAGTAGGCCTCCAATATGGTCCATTTCATGTGAAAATTGCAAAGGTTCAATTTTCAATCTTTTTTGTGGTACTTGCTTCACAAAACAAATCATTTTTGACACTTGAAAAATAATAAATTTACTTTTATAACAAAATTTTGGAATCTCCCTTTGGAAATCTTCTTTGGCGTGATATGCCCCATGTTTGTGCCAAATATCATCACCTTATATGAAAATATGACGTGGATATAGCCAGGAACTTGGTCATTTGGCTTGAAAGCCATGAACCTTCATAGATTGTAGTCCATTTTCTGGACACTTTTTTAAAATAATCATTGTATTCCTAGTTTATCATTTTTCCTGTAAATTAGTACACATAAAAGGACTCCATGCAAAAGGATTGCATTTTCCGACTCTATTTTCATTTTCTTTCACTTTTTGCAAAATGGGGTCAACATGTCAACATGTCTATTCATAGAGAAGGGTTGAATATTTGAACTTTTTTGTGAATACTGCATATAATCCTACCTAAGTACCTTAAAATGATTTTTTCCACTTTTTGTAACCACACTATAACACACTTGTAGTTCAATTTTGAATTACTTTTGTTAATGTCCAGAAATTCATTTAATCAATGGAATATAGCAAGAAAACTCAAAAACTCAAGATCTTTCGGCAGTAGGCCTCCAACATGGTCCATTTCATGTGAAAATTGTAAAAGTTCAATTTCAATTTTATTTTTGGTACTTTCTTCACAAAAAATCATCCTTGGCACTTAAAGATGATTTATTTACTTCTATAACAAAATTTTGGAATCTCCCTTTGTCAATAATGTTTGGCATGGTAAGCCCCATGTTTGTGCCGAAAATCGTCACCTTATATGGACATATGACATGGATATGATCCATTTCATGTGAAATTTGCAAAATTTCAATTTTCAATCTTATGTTTAGATTGCGATGGCCGGAGTCGAGGACAGAGCAGATTTGGTTGTTACACTACATCAAAGCACATACGACTCATGGGGATGGAAGAGGATGGTGCGGCGGTCTTGGAGGTCCTCTCAATTCGTCGGGTGGTCGAAGACGAGCGCGCAACTCCGACCAAGCCGACGCTAGGGTTCCACCGGGAGGAGATAGTAGAGAGGGAGAGGGAGCATGCGAGCGAGGGCGAGAGAGGTAAGAGCAAGGAGGGCATCTTTGATGTGGGAGTCTGCGGGCTTCCTTCAGCCATGAAGACACCTCTCCCATGTCCAATGGCCGCCGGCATGGCCAGAGATCTAGGAAGCTTTTTTTCTTCCTATTTCCCTTTCCTCTATTGGTCCCACATGTAATAGAGAGAGAGAGAGAGAGGAGGACACGGTGATTCGGTGCCCAAGCTCAGATGCACCCGCGATGAGCCGAAAATTTATAAATAATAGTAGAATAATTCAAAAAATTCCAAAAAAATCATCAAAGATAATTTGGTTTGTGAGGTGCGCTCCAAATTTTAGATCATTTGGACGTGTGAGTCGCTCTTGGAAAAAAGACAAGTTTGGAGTTCGACGAGCTGATTCGGTGCTCAAGTTCAGCTGCACCCGTGATGAGCAGAAAGTTCACAAAAAATAGTATAAAAATTCAAACAAATCCAAAAAAATGCATGAAAGATAATTTGGTGCGTGAGGTGTACTCCAAATTTCAAATCATTTGGGCATGCGAGTTGCTCTTAGCAAAAAGACAAATTTGGAGTCTGTGAAAAAGTTTATTGTTGATGTATTTTTCTAAGCGAATTTGTCTTTTTTGCTTAGGGCAACTCGTGTGTCCAAATGATATGAACTTGGAGCACACTTCACGCACTAAATTGTCTTCCATGCAAAAACAAATTGGATGTTTTTGATTTTTTTAGTATTTTGTTTGAATTTTCTCCAAACCGGGTGCAGATGAGCGTGGGCCAAAAAATGGATATTCGGAGAGAGGAGTGGGTTTATTTTTTTAGCAAGGGCCCATTGACATGTCAACATTTTAAGCAGCCCCATACATTAGCATTTTTAATGGTCCCACTCATTATGAACTCGTCCATCTAACGGTCAATGGGTGTAACACCCACGATGCGGCTATATCTCTCTCACGTGTCGAGGCACGACTTAGAGGCATAACCGCATGGTGGTTTTGTCGCAAGAAGGGTCATCTTCACACAATCCCATGTAATGAACAAGAATGGGATAAAGAGTTGGCTTACAATCGCCACTTCACACAATGAACATATAATTCATACATCATTCAGAGTACACACATAGTCCGACTACGAACAAGCCAAAAGAAAAGAAGATAACCCAACTGCTAGATCCCCGATCGTCCCAACTGGGCTCAACTACTGATCAACATGAAACGAAACATACCAACGACCAAGATCTTCGTTGAGCTCCCATCTGAGCTCGGTTTCCTCACCTGCACTGGTATCATCGGCACCTGCAACTGTTTATAGTATCTGGTGAGCCACAAGGACTCAGCAATCTCAAAACCCGCGAGATCAAGACTATTTAAGCTTATGGGTAGGAAGTGGTAAAGTGGTGAGATTGCAGCAACGGCTAAGCAAAGTATGGTGGCTAACATACGCAAATAAGAGCGAGAAGAGAAGCAAACAGAACGGTCGAGAAGCTAGAAGTGATCCTGAAACTACTTACGTTCAAACATAACCCAAAACCGTGTTCACTTCCCGGACTCCGCCGAAAAGAGACCATCACGGCTACACACACGGTTGATGCATTTTAATTAAGTCAAGTGTCAAGTTCTCTACAACCGGAGATTAACAAATTTCCCATCTGCCACATAACCGCGGGCACGACTCTCGAAAGTTTAAACCCTGTAGGGGTGTCCCAACTTAGCCCATCACAAGCTCTCACGGTCAACGAAGGATATTCCTTCTCCCAGGAAGACCCGATCAGTCTCGGAATCCCGGTTTACAAGACATTTTGACAATGGTAAAACAAGACCAACAAAGCCGCCCGATGTGCCGACAAATCCCGATAGGAGCTGCACATATCTCGTTCTCAGGGCACACTGGATGATACATCCTACGAGTAAAAGCAGCCCTCAAGTTTCCCCGAGGTGGCCCTGCAGTCTACTCAGTTCGGACCAACACTCGAAGGAGCACTGGCCCCCGGGGGAGGGGTTAAATAAAGATGACCCTTGAGTCTGCAGAACCCAAGGGAAAAAGGCTTAGGTAGGGAAATGGTAAAACCAAGGTTGGGCCTTGCTGGAGGAGTTTTATTCAAAGTGAACTGTCAAGGGGGTCCCATAAATCACCCAACCGCGTAAGGAACGCAAAATCAAGGAACATAACACCGGTATGACAGAAACTAGGGCGGCAAGAGTGGAACAAAACACCAGGCATAAGGCCGAGCCTTCCACCCTTTACCAAGCATATAGATGCATTAATTAAATAAGAGATATTGTGATATCCCAACATAAACATGATCCAACATGGAGCAATCTTCAACTTCACCCGCAACTAACAATGCTATAAGAGGGGCTGAGCAAAGCGGTAACATAGCCAAGCAATGGTTTGCTAGGAAGGGTGAAAAGGTTAGAGGCTGTCATGGCAATTTGGGAGGCTTGATGAACAAGTGACAGGTAGCGCAGCATAGCGATAGAACGAAGCAACTAGCAAGCAAAGATAGAAGTGGTATCGAGGGTAATGGTCATCTTGTCTGAGATCCCGCAAGGAAGAAGAACGAGTCCATGAAGAAGACAAACGCACGTAGTCGAACGAATCCTCACAAACGCAACGTTACCGGAACTATCAAGGAGAAGCACAACCAGAAAGAAGCAAACAACATAGTAAACAACCACCACATAAGCATGGCACGATGCACAACCAAGTATGATGCATGTCCGGTTTAATAAGGCATGGCATGGCAAAGTGCAACAAACAATACTACATGTTAAGTGGAGCTCAATATGCAACGAGTTGCATATTGACGAAACACCACATTTGAGTTATTTAGTTCGCTCTCGTTTAGGTACACAACAATATTAAATGTTGTTAAACATGGAAGAGGTGACGCTTAATTAAGCTAACTAATTAGGCAAGTTTAAATGAGGCCGGAAACTTAAACAACAATTCCAGAAAATCCTCATGTGCATATTTCAAATTAGCTACTGTTCTGCCCTAAACCATATTTTAGAGTTGTTAAACAGGAAAATAAAGTGCAACAAATTAATCTATGCATTTTTCCACCCCATTTACATATAAAGTTTATTAAAATTGGAGCTACGGTTATTTAGTTATGAAATAAATCATTTTAACATGGCATTTATGCAAAATAATAGCAAACAACAAGTTAAACATATTTAACAAGGTTGAAAGTTACAAATAATTAAACTAGATGAAATTCTAAGCATTTTGCATGTTTAAAACATTTTATTCCGATGCACGGTTTGTGAGTTATTAAATGCATGAAGAACATGGGGTTTTCTGTAAAACTTCAAATCCTGGAATAATAGCTAAATTCGCAGATCTGGAAATAAACCTACACAGGCCGAAACTACTGGCCCAACAACGAAAAAACAGGAGGGCGCTGGAGGTGGCCTCACCATGGGCCTTGGCCCGGTCGGTGGTGTACTGGGGTGGCCGAAGGGCGCAGCTGGGCCTTGGCTGGATTGAATGATGAGGTGGAGAGGCGCGGTCAACGAGCGAGCGGCTGCGCTCTGCTCGAACGTGAGCAGCGCAGGTGAAGAAGGCACGGCGGCGGGGGACTTGGGCGCGATGCTGATGGAGCGGCGCTGGGACTTGGCGCTGGAGGGCTTGCCGCGGCGGGACTTGGCTAAAGCACGGCGGGATACGGGCAAGGGCATCGGAGATGGCCGGATCCGGGCCAGTTAGGGTCAGGGAGGCGTCGACCTCCTGGTTCGAGGAGGAAGCAAGGCGCAGGCCTCGAACAACGACGGCGACGACAAGAACTCCGGCAGGCAAGGGCGCAACTTGGGGAGGCGCAGAGGGAGGTCCGATGAAGCAGGGATGGCGGCGCGCGGACCTGAAGCAGCCCGGGCCGAGGACGACAAGCTTGAACGGCAGTGCCATGGTTGGTCCTCTGTGAAGCAACGAGGGAGAGAGAGGTTAGAGACGAGCGAGGAAGAGGGAAACAGGAGGAGGGGCGCGGCCGGGGACTGCCTGGGAGTCGAGGCAGGGGGCTCAGGCAGAGGAGCAGATGCTCCTGGACAAGGGCAGGCGCATGAGATCGGGCGCCGTGGTGTTCTACTCCCCGGTGAGCTCAGGCGAGGTAGAGGGGATCCACAGGAGCGAGAGGAGGCTGGCTGCGGTGGAGTAGGAGAAGCTGCTGCAGGCTTCGGTGGTTGTGGAGGGGATCGATGGAGATTGCCGATGGCTAAAATCGAGGAGACAATTTTTGGATCGGGGAGGATCCGATGAGGAAGGGACAGGAAGAGTGGCGACACTCGGGAGTGAGTGGATGTGACAGGATCCCTTGTTTCTAGGGCTGGTATAAATAAATAGCAGGTGGGATCAGGTTAGGTCCGTTTGATCGTAATCGGGCGGTCGAGAATAAATAGGCAGGGAGTCCAAATAAGAAAACGGAGATGCTTTAGATGTTTGGGGATGAACCGAACCCAACGGTAACGACAACCCGGGTCAGGTTCGGGACAGTTTCGAACGCGCTCGAGAGGGGGTCTGAGAGAGGTCAACAAAGACAAAGGGCCCCTATAAGGTCAACGAATACGAGGAAGAAGCGGCAACTACGAGCGGATGCAACCTTTATGAAAACATGCAGATGCAATGCGGATGATGCGATGATGAAATGCAACAAGAAAACATAAAACACACGGCAAAACTCGGAATAGCTAGAAGTCTTCTAGAGCGTCGACCTCGGGGCGTTACAACACTCCACCACCACAAGAGGATCTCGTCCTGAGATCTAAGGATGGCACCAGAGAGAAACAGAAGAGGAAGAAAAGAGGTAAAACTAAGTTGCTTCTTTGACAAACGAGTGAAACCACGATCCTTGAGAGGTTGAAAAAAACTTGAAAGAAAGAACACAACAGAGTTGAACACAATTGAGAGCACCGCGGTAGAAAATAGAAAGAAGGAACACCATGTGAACCTTGGAGGCTGCAAAGCTATGAATGATGAGTACAATGGACAAGAAGGAATTGGAACCACTCTAGTTGAAACGAGATAAACAAGGAACAAGGAAGATCAAATTCGGACAACACTCCGGTTGAAAAGAGATGCAAGACTTGATAAGATGAAAAGAACCTGAAGAGATGACACAACACTTCGATTAAATTTGATAAGCAATATTAGAACATGATTTTGGCAAAACGAGATGATGGGACGAAGAGAGCAACATCACAATGTCTCCTGAAGAAAGAATAGAAGATAGATCATTGGAATAATAGAATGGAGGAGAAAATGACAACTTCTGCCACAAATGAGCTTGGAAAGCACCCTTCCAAGAAGGTTATAACGGAGTTGTTGGAAAACCCACAACGAAACAAATAAGCTTGTAGTGGGCTTATGGTAAACTTCTCAAAATTGAGGCGAAATTCTGCCACTACAGAAACAAGTAATAGAAATGATAACACCAACGAGATGAAAAACTTCTTCCGCCAAGATAATAGAGAGATAACTTGGACCATTGATAATCACCACAATAGCAACATTCCTTAGGGAAGGCTTAAGGTAACATGTGACACAACATAACTCCAACAAAGAGATTAATGGATTTAAAATACCTCATTCTAGACAACATGTGAATCGCGAAACATGAATGGAAATTGTCAAGAATGATATAACACCATCTCAAAAGACAAGGTAGGAGAATTGCACTTTGGAATGCAAGACGGAGAATGCTTGAACGCCTCAAAACAAAACATGTGTTGGGCACCATGCTTATTTTAGAGTATAGCTTCACAGATCATAACTTCAAGAGAAATTTTGAAGAACAATTGAAGAATGAAAATAGTCCTTGAAGAACCACCATGTAGAGCCTCCATGAAGAACTCTGGTAATAAACGGATGATAGAAAGAAATAGAAGTTGAAAACACAAGGTGAAGCCTTGCGATGATTTAGATGGAGCTTCACGACAAGATAATGCGGAAAACTCGGAACTCCGGAAAAGAAAAGATGAAACACATGAAACCGAGAATGCGATATGATGAACAAACTCCGGAAAGAAGAGATGAACAACTTAGAGCTGAGAAATTGACACCATCATGAACTCTGGAAGAAGGAATTAATCATTTGGATGAAACAAGAACAAGAATTATGTTATGCGTATCCTTCGCCAATTTAAATTGATGACAAGCAACGGATTTGGCATGCCACTTATTCTTCTTGAAAATATTGACGATAGAAATAGCGCAACTTGGGAAGGTCTTCCACGAACCATCGGTGTGGTTTGGAAACAACGAATGAATTGAGATGATAACGGAGGAAGAGAAATCTTGAATGAACCACCGTAAGAATTGAAAATGAACAAAGGAAAGGATAACGAAACACCAGGAAGAATTAGAAAACGAACGAAGGTACTTGAGAGATTTTAGATACAAGAGAATGAAGAGATCACAAGCTGATTAGAGAATACTTGAATGATACACCGGTAAGATTTGCAGAACGAGAGCTGAAGACTGGAATGAATAATTCTGAGATGATGGGCTCCAGAGAATCAAACTAAAAATACTCCTGAATTGCTCCGGATGGGTATGAAAATAATTCTCACAATCGAAAATAATTATGAGAGGAAGGCATCAAGCTAGAACCATGAATCTTCGAGAGAACGGACCAATATTTGAGAGAAACTCTTCTTTAATCTTCAAATGCAAAGAATGACGATGAGAAACAACACCACGAATTGTTGAGATACTCCGGGATGAAAAACAAAGAGGTTGAGCCAACAATGAGAAATAATTTGAAATTGATCTTGGAAAACATCTGACTGATGAAATTCATTTTTACGTCAAACTTCGAAAACAATTTGGGAATAGCTCTGGGAAAAATTAGAAGAGTCAGGTAAGATCCTGGGAAAAGACCTGTGGGTTAGGGCCCACTCAAAAGATACACCATTGAACTATTTAATGAGAGATTGCGCCAGTTGAATTGAATGGCTCAAAAGAGATAACAACCTCGAGATATCTTGAACGGATTAGGAATGAAAACAAGAATCTCCTGAGATATCTTCAGTACTCCAGAACAAATGAATGGCGAAAAGTGGATGATTAAGAGGTGCACCGGCATGAGAAAACATTTGAAAGGAGGAAAGGGATATGATCAACACCGAAAGCTTGAATTGAAACCACCGGAGAAGAAAAGTGAACAAAGAATAATAAACTTGAAACTACTGACCATCTTCATGATAATCACCGGGTAAGAACATTGATTAAAAAGAATGAAGAGATTTCACATGAATAAAATGGATACTTGATTAAGAAATCAGATTCCTTGAAGGAAAAGGGTTGGGAGGGCGGGAAAAACAAAGGCAACTTGGGACGGATGGAAGAACCATTGAGAAAACTTATAATTGATCTTGCGGATGGGGAGAATGATCGGATGCACTTGAAGAGAAACACGCCGGTTGGGAAAAAATTGACATGACAACCTAAATGATCAAGAAGAATTAGTATTCACATAGAAATATGAGAACACCATTTAGGAATGGTATGGATTCAACATTTGACTTGGAAGCAACTCGAATACCACAAATAAAACAAAACAAAGGATTTGACTTGCAGAATAAGCCGGAAACAAACATATGATAGATCCCATATCGTATCATGTGTCTGTTGGGAAGATATCCTACGAGATACTTGAATTCCCACTTATAAACTCCCGAAACTTTCTGGCTATGCAATCTGGTGTTGGGGATACAGGGGAAGCAATATATATCTCAACCAAAACTAACAATTCCTACATCCAAGCTGTATCCATCCGTCAACACATAACCAAGAAACCTTCGGAAATCGTGTACCTCAACCTTCGAAAAGCATCCGTTATACGAGCTATGGCAATACTCCCGAACTCCCCAGTACTGGGTAGCATCGAGGTTATCTCACCAATAACTGCATAAAAGAGATTTTTGATGTCGGCGAAACTCAGGTATTCCAGAACTGCAACGATATAATTGTGACAACAACACCTCGGAGCTCAACTCCCCGGGACACTGCCACAACCCCTAAATGTCAGGAGGCACCAAGAACAATGTTCTCATCACAAGACTATCAGAACGATTCCAAGATACCCGCGTGATCCTAAATATTTTTTAGTGAAAATTGAGGAGAGGAAAGACAAAACATCTATGTCAGGAGACCTCACCAGAGCGACGAAGGGAGCGAGGAGTAAAAAGAATCCTACTCTCCGATATATATAATCCTAAGACTCAAAACATTTTTGTTCTAGACTCAACAACGCCAGCGATTCGATCAAGCAGGGGGCTCCTAAGTCGGGGATGGCTCTGATTACCAACTTGTAACACCCATGATGCGGCTATATCTCTCACATGTCGAGGCATGACTTAGAGGCATAACCGCATGGTGGGTTTGTCGCAAGAAGGGTCATCTTCACACAATCCCATGTAATGAACAAGAATGGGATAAAGAGTTGGCTTACAATCACCACTTCACACAATGAACATATAATTCATACATCATTCAGAGTACACACATAGTCCGACTACGGACAAGCCAAAAGAAAAGAAGATAACCCAACTGCTAGATCCCCGATCGTCCCAACTGGGCTCCACTACTGATCAACATGAAACGAAACATAGCAACGACCAAGATCTTCGTTGGGCTCCCATCTGAGCTCGGTTGCATCACCTGCACTGGTATCATCGGCACCTGCAACTGTTTATAGTATCTGGTGAGCCACGAGGACTCAGCAATCTCAAAACCCGTGAGATCAAGACTATTTAAGCTTATGGGTAGGAAGTGGTAAAGTGGTGAGGTTGCAGCACCGGCTAAGCAAAGTATGGTGGCTAACATACGCAAATAAGAGCGAGAAGAGAAGCAAATGGAACGGTCGAGAAGCTAGAAGTGATCCTGAAACTACTTACATTCAAACATAACCCAAAACCGTGTTCACTTCCCGGACTCCGCCGAAAAGAGACCATCACGGCTACACACACGGTTGATGCATTTTAATTAAGTCAAGTGTCAAGTTCTCTACAACCGGACATTAACAAATTCCCATCTACCACATAACCGCGGGCACGGCTCTCGAAAGTTTAAACCCTGCAGGGGTGTCCCAACTTAGCCCATCACAAGCTCTCACGGTCAACGAAGGATATTCCTTCTCCCAGGAAGACCCGATCAGTCTTGGAATCCTGGTTTACAAGACATTTCGACAATGGTAAAACAAGACCAGCAAAGCCGCCCGATGTGCCGACAAATCCTGATAGGAGCTGCCACTACAAAAAAAAGACACATCCGTGACATTTTGGGCCGAATGAATTTTTTTCTGTCATACATATGGCACTTCTATGACGATAATTGTGACAAAACCCGGTATCATCATAGATGTGGTGGGCTCCTACTTCTATGACAAAAACTCATGACAGAAAATGTGCTTTTCGTCCTGGGCGGGCTGGAGGCGCAGCTGCATGACATTCTTTGGGCCGTCCATGATGGAAAAAACCGTGGTAGAAGCGAGTTGGAGGAAAATTTCGGGGAGTTACCGGTTATGGTGGGAGAGCGATGCATGTTTCTCTCGTACAGGTACGCGCGTGTGTGCGAGGCGTTGGCTCTAATTGAACCCGAGCGAGGCATTGGGCTCTAACTGAACCCGAGCGATTGCACTGCAGGCTACGCGTTACTGAACTCGAGGGATCGATCGATGGCTGTTAACTGAACCCGATGGAGCGATTCCTTTGCTACTTCTGCTAACTGAAGCCGATCGATTGGATGAACAGTGAGCATT
>NC_041381.1:523013936-523039185 GCF_002162155.2 Triticum dicoccoides | reverse complement strand
AGTGAGTGGTGGCGTTGCCTCTGGATGAACAGGAACCCGTGGTGTGGAGGGCTAGATGAACAGTAGATGGTGGAGGGGTGGCCGTGGAGGGGTGGTTGAACAGGACCCCGTGGTGTGGAGGGGTGGATGAACAGTAGATGATGGAGGGGTGCCCGTGGAGGGGTGGTTGAACAGTAGCCGGTGGAGTAGCGCGCGGTGGAGGCTGGATGAACAGGAGCCCGTGGAGCATGGAGGAGGTCGACGGTAGCCCGTGGAGGCTGGAGGAGGTCGACGGTGGAGATGAACAGTATCACGTGGAGTCTCGTTTTGCGCTACGCCACACCCGTCCCGATGAACAGGACCCCCGTTTCGACCGTAGCGCTCCAACACAAGTCCGTTTCGTCCGTTTTGCGGTATGCCACACCCCTCCCGATCAACAGGACCCCCGTTTTGATCGTAGCGCTCCAACACAAGTCCGTTTCGTCCGTTTTGCGGTACGCCACACCGCTCCCTATCAACAGGACCCCCGTTTCGATCGTAGGAGGTCCGTTTCCTCCGTTTTGCGGTACGACAGACCCCTCCCGATGAACAGGATCCCGTTTCGAACGTGGCCGGTCGAACACAAGGCCGTTTACTCCTTTGTGTAGTACGCCAGGCCTTGTTTCCATCGCCTGTTCCGTCCAAGCCCTCCCGATGAACACGACCACGCATTCCGTTCCGACCCAGCCGGTTGGCTCTCCATGAACACGACGACGATGACGCTGTTTCTCCGTTCTGACCCAGCCATGTACGTATGCGCGAGTAGGCGTTCGAGACCCTGCCCGTATGTACGTACGTGGCCGTATTTTGTTTCTTGCACCCTCGCCACTGTACGTACGCGTACGTGCGCGCCTCTACAATGACCAGTATGTACGTACACGTTCGTGACCAGAATGACAATGCTACGTACGCTTCGACCAGGTGGATCCCGACTGTCAGGTACTTCCTTGCCTGCAAAGATGTAGCTGGTGGGTCCCAGCAGTCAGGGGGGTGAATCGTTTTGTTTTTTTCCTGTACGCACTTCCTTGCGTGCGAAGATGTAGCTGGTGGGTCCCAGCAGCCAGGAAGGCGAATCGTTTTTTTGCCCAGACGCACTTCCTTGCGTGCGAAGATGTAGCTGGTGGGTCCCAGCAGTCAGGGGAAATGTTTTTTTTGCAAAATACGGTGGCCCGTCTGGTGGGTCCCCGCTGTCAGGTGGAGGAATAATTATTTTTGCGCGTAATAAGGAGGCACTTCCTTGCGGCCGCCGTGGACCCAGCTGTCAGCCTCTCCATGCACTGTACTCTTCTGATGGAAGTTGGTCGTTGACCACATTGACCACACCGCGCTGAGAGCACCACGGCGGTGGATGACAGCGAGGCCTAGGAAGGGGACGACGCGGAGCCGGGGAAGACACAGTAGTGGATGCCCACGCGAAGAGGAGTACGAGGGTGAGGCTGCCGTCGCCGCAGAATAACAGGGGGTGTGGGTGAGTAGAGAGATGGCTTGGCCAGCGGTTGGAGTAGTAGGGGGCGGTTGGGCCTCCGCCGCATCGCAACCGGCCACGGGAGGCAGGAGCACAAGGCACGACCGGCGCTGGTTTGGGTGGCTGGAGCAAGAAGACCAGAGGTTGAAGAAGCACTACGGCCGTTGGATGGACATCGTACGGTCACTGGAGCTAGAATCGTGCATATTGACTAAGTTGACAAAGCCCTCCATCCCCGTCAACTTAGTAGGCCCACAAGTCAGCCTGCCACTATACTGGGTCCCAGCTAACAGGGGGAGTATTCATTTTTTTTGTGCGTAATAAGGAGGCACTTCCTCGCGTGCGAAGATATAGCTGGTGGGTCCGAGCTGTCAGCGGTGGTAACATTTTTTCGCGAAATACTAAGGCCCTCTCGGTGGGTCCCTGATGTCAGGTGGACAAATCATTATTTTGCGCGTAATAAGGAGGCATTTCCTTGCGTGTGGTCGTGGAAGTACTCTTCCGATGGACCCAGCTGTCAGCCTCGCCACGTACAGTACTCTTCCGATGGAAGTCGTTCCTTGACCATGTTGACCACGCCGCGTGAAGAGCAGCACGGCAGTGGACGACGGTGAGGCCTAGGAAGGGACAACACGGAGCTAGGGAAGACGCGGTAGTGGAAGCCCACGCGGAGAGGAGTACGAGGGTTCACTGGTTCGCTTGCGGTGTGAGGCTGCCGTCGCCTCAGGGCCTGACCAGCTGTGGGAATAGTAGGGGGCGGTGAGTCCTCCGCGGCAGGATAGCCGGCCACGGGAGGCAGGAGCATGAGGCACGACCGGCGCTGGTTTGGGCGGCTGGAGCAAGAAGACCAGAGGTTGAAGAAGCACTACGATCGTTGGATGGACATCGTACAGTCACTGGAGCTAGAATTGTTCATATTGACTAAGTTGACAAAGCCCTTCGTCCCCGTCAACTTAGTGGGCCCACAAGTCAGCCTCCCACCAAGGTGGGTCCCAGCTAGCAGGGGGGTATTCATTTTTTATGCGTAATAAGGAGGCACTTCCGGTGGGTCCGAGCTGACAGCGGGGGGACGTTTTTTTCACGAAATAGGGTGGCCCGTCAGGTGGGTCCTAGTAGTCAGGGGGCAAACATTTTTTTCGCAAAATACGGTGGCCCGTCCAGTGGGTCCTTGCTGTCAGTTGGAGGAATCATTATTTTCCGCATAATAAGGAGGCACTTACTTGCTGCGGCCGTGGACCCAGCTGAGACTCTCCACGTACAGTATACTTCTGATAGAAGTCGTTCCTTGACCACGTTGACCTCGCCACGTTCCGTTGCATGCATCTGTCCATGGGCGTGGTGCGTCCCCACTGTCAGCCTCTCACTTACAGTCATCTTCCGACGACTCTCGGTTGTTGACCACGTTGACCACACCGTGCCGAGCGCACCTAGACTGGAACGACCCGGAGATGGGGAAGACGGGGCAGTGGAGTCGCAGATGGAGAGGAGTGGGAAACTTCACTGGTTCGGGTGCGCGGCAGCACAGCCGCGATGCCGCCCACGGGAGACAGGAGATGGAACAAAGGTTGAAGAAGGAGCACGGCTGTTGGATTAACATCCAACGGTCCAGCTGCTAGAATCATTTGTTGATTAAGTTGACAAAGCCGTGCGTACACGTCCGCTTAGCAGGCCCACAAGTCAGTCACCAAATCTGACGGGTCCGTGCTGTCAACGGGATGAATAAGATTTTTCGCAAAACAAGGTGGCACTTCCTTCCGTGCGAAGATATAGCCGGTTGGTCCCAGCTGTCAGGTAGAGGAAGCATTTTTTCAGCTTAATAAGGAGGAACTTTCCTTGCGTGCGACCATGGACCTCGTGGGTCCCAGCCGTCAGGCTCTCTACATACAGTCCTCTTCCAATGACTCTCGTTTGTTGACCACGCCGCACCGAACACAGCGAGGCGGTGGACGACGGTGAGGCCCCGGACGGGAACGACTCGGAGATGGGAAAATGCGGTAGTGGAGTCGCAGATTGAGAGGAGGAGAAGGGTTATAACTGGTTCTGTTGCAATTCAAATCAAACTCAGGTTCACATGACACGTTCATATTCATAGCCAACATTCACTATCAACAACTCAAAAGATTCATATATACACAAGCTCAACATATCTATGCATCCAAATGATTGATAGATCACACGACAATATTCATACATAATTCACAAAAAGATTCAGATATACACATGTTCAGTATGTTTATGCATCCAAATGATTGAGATCACAGCCAATATGATCCATGGACGAACTTTAATTACCTAGGGTACAGACTGGTAAATGGTGTTCAATCAGAGGTACTTCTTGCTAAAATTAGTTCTTGTACAAGTAAACTTTCGAGTACATAAGAGGCAGCACAGACAATCTGAACTTTGCTTGTAGGTTTATCCTCAAATAGTGGCCTCGTGCCGATGGAGGTTTGAGCAACTTGGCCACTACTTTCATCCAACTAGTTTACTGGCTCATCTTGGTCCTGTATCTCGCCAAAATTCTACATTGCAGACGAGAAAGGAGGCGGTTGAGAAAATGAACCACCCAAACTTTTTGTGCAGTTCAACTGAAATGGAACATCCTTGGCGTGCAGACTGATTAAGTCCTAGATGAATATACGCGTCAACCAACTTGTCTGGAATCTTTAGACTCCATGCCATATAGTTCGCTACCATATGTGCCGATAACCAAAAGGCACAAGTTGGGACCAAAGACTGGACTACGTTTTTCTGGGCTATGCACCAAGCAATATTTTTGGCGTTCACTCTCCTAATACTTGGAGTTTGACAATTGGTTGACGCCGGTTGATACTCGAATGAATATAGGCACTTCTTGTCAACATCGATGCTTGTCTGAGTGAACTTTGGAGTACATAGCAGCAACATAAGTACCTGTCCATCTGATCATTTTGTGTAGTTCTACTGAAATCACCCGATGTAATGATTTGCCTGCGAGTTCAGGCTCCAAATTACTCCTTTATGAAATCGGCAAACAGTAGCACAATACCAAATTACCAATACATATGACATGCACAATAATCAGGATAAAGACCAGTACCAACCTGTGTGAGGTAGCATATAAATTACTATTTCCTTTGACTGGAAGCCGAGATAAGCCAAGCGACTAACAGCAAAGGAAGAAAGCAAGCGGAGATTAGCGACTGACAGGAAAGGACGGAAGCTGTCGAGGCAATGAAGCACCCAAAGTTTTTGTGCAGTTCCATCAAAATCGAGCATCCCTGTTGGCACATATATCGAGAGAGTGACATTACTGTAATAGTGGGACTAGTTGATGAAACATACACTAACAAATAGAAGCACCCTCATTATCTTAATGGGTAAAGTTAGCAACATAGTAGTCTTGCTTAAAGAGAGGTATTAGTTTATTTAATCAGTGCCAATTAGCTCAACTCAACACTCAAAGCATTGCCATTTATCATAGGTTGCAAAACTTAAAAGTGCAAAGATAAAGGAGTTTCTCATGATAGTAGCATGATACAAATAGAGATGACAGCAAACTAATATGGATGAAGGCCTTAGGCCCATACCAACCTGAGAAAAAAAGCTTATTCATGTAGTCCCATAAGAGATGATAAGGCACACTGGAATCACACAATAGTATATATTTTTGTGCACTTCAAATGTATGGTTGAAATCACTCTTGTTTACCAGTGCTGAGATTATATCGAAAGATTATCAAGAACTTCCAGTAGAGTTATAGCACTGGCTGGGATACAGTTCATTGTATTGTCTTGTGTAGTTCCACTAAAATGTATGATTCGCACAACATGATCCCTGTTTGCACAAGTAGGAACAAGGTAAAACCTTCATTAGCTTAGTGAGAAAGGATATGAAGACATTAGCATCTTACTCAAACAGTAGCATCAAATTCATGATGGACAATACGAAAAACATTGCCTCATTGAACCAATGGCAATAAATTGACATGCAAAACAATAGCACTATTATGTCATGACACTAATAATATTCCCTCCCTGCTCCACCACATGATTCACCTCCATAGACAAACATTCACATGTACATGATTCAACATAGGGTCCTACTAAAGATTTGTTTAACTCCAACAGGAAAATTAGGCAGTAATAAATTAGTGGTACTTAAGTGCTCGTAATTAATTAAGTGAGACAGCAGAAGTGGAAGGGCTCCCTGGAGGATCGTCTCACATGTAAGGTAGTCCTTGCCGGAGCCTTTGAATAGCCTCCACTGAGGCCTCTGGCTTCAGCAAGATTGCCTTGGCACTGTTTCTTCTTCTTCTTCTTCCTCTTCATGCTCTGTTTCTCTTTCTCCTCACTAGTTGGTGAAACCAAGTACATGATTGGCCTTCTAATTCAGAATTGGTTTTGTCAATGAGGGAGTACAAGTGTACTAGTAAAAAATAACATTATTTTCTTATGGTAGTCGGAAAATAGAGATGAACACATGCATTAAATATCATTCTTACCTAAAGGAAGGTTATGGCGCCAATATGGATGATGAGGATTGGAACATAGATCTCCCTTTGTGCAGTTCCACCAAAATGAACCAACTGTTCCATCTGACATTCCAGTTAAACAACACAAAAGTCACTTCTTTTAAGAAGAGTTTTGTGTAGTGCACCAAAAGGTCACAACAGCAACCAGGTGAATTGGATATCCCTGTTTGCACAAAAAGGCACAGAGGAAATAGTCAGAGTCTCAAAAAATTACAGGCAAAAACATTTGGCTAAACTTGTCAGAGTCTCAAACAATTACAGGCAAAAACAGTGGCATGGCTTCATTTTTACGAGGGACATTATATTAAGAACAGCTAAGGCTGCGTTCGGTTCACAGGTTTGGTGCAGGATTTTCGTAGGAACACAATTCCTACCGTATTCTTTCCCTTCCAACCATTCGGAACACGGGAAAGGTGAATAGTTTTTCATAGGAAAGCTGGTCTGGTAGTACTGATTCCATCGGATTAGAAACATCCACGCGCTGCTCATTGTTTGGGCGGAAGCCCGAGGCAGGCGCTCGCTGCCATGCGTTAGACAGGTTGCTGTGCTGTGTTTGCCGGAATAAAAAAATCAACCTATGTGTGGTACATGAGGTGAGGACAAGAGTAGTCACTGTGCAGCTGAATAAACAAATAGCATCTCATACTGCCAAGCATGCTACTCTAAAAAACAAATCTGTACATTTCATAGTCCATCTGAACACATTCTCTTGAGAGTTTCCTCTGGTACGCTGTTCCATAGTTTTATACCTACATTCCTTTCCTATTCCTCTATTTTCATCAAGACCTATGTTTTCTGCCCCTTTATTTCGACCGGAGCCTAAATATTTTGTATAAGGGCATGGGATAGTGGGTGCACCAGCAGTACAGCACCATGTACGTAAACAGAGGCATAAAGTGGTGATTCATAGTTTGTTGCCCCGAGAAACAAACATCCAAGAAACATATCTGGGTTGGTCCCATTTTTGTTCACTCTAGCCACCTACTCCTATGTGTGGATAGCAAATCTAGTCCCGGTCTTACCACTGTGTACAACATTACCCCTATATTTCCCTTTTCGACCAAAAGACCGGTTGGATGACCAGTCTGTACAACTTTCATCCCCTTTCCTTCCTGTTTGTTCCAAGTCCGATGTACATACTAAATTCCCCCACCCCCATTTTATTTCAATGACAAGTATTTTCGGACGGAGGGAGTACAAGATTCGACTCCATGAAGTAGCTTTACCTCTAACAATAGAAGAAAAAAAAAGGTGACATTGGACCATCCGATCGAGAGGGGTTGAGAGGTAGAAAATGATGCACATGCAGTGACGTAGCAAGCTGGGGAAGTAGAGCTAAGGCGGTTTCGAACGAAGATTGTCACAGCCCCAGATCAGCCTTGCTTGACTTTGCCTGCTCATCATGTCATCATGTTTAAATTACTAAGAAACTTGAAATGGGGATGTTGAAACCCTAGCACTAAATGAATTCAACTAGGGCTTACTAAAATCTTTTCAATGAAACCAAAATGCCCTTCATAAATGTTCACCATCTTTGGTCCTGGCTAAACCCTCTGCCAAAAATGGTTTCATATTTTTGGAGGCTATTCTGGATTTTTGAATTAATTCATAAGTATTTGAATTTGGACATTTAAATCTTATAATATTTTTAAATGTCCAAATAATCCTGAAAGTACTTGGGGGCTATTGGAAATAATTCAAATAGTGCCCACAATTTTTGTCAGGATTTTATAAATGAGTTAGTATTTTTACTAATTCAAAACATATAAAAAACAAATAGAAAACAGAACAAAAGTAGAAATTAGAGAGAGAGAGAGTACCTGGGCCACTTACCTGGCCTTACCTGTAGCCGGCCCATTAGGCAGCCCAGCCCACCAGGCAGCCGTGCCATCTTCAAGCTCTGCCAGTAGGCAGAGGCGATGACGCACGCGCTCGCTGGGAGGCCTCCACATCCTGCTTCCACCGAGGCGTTCCCGAGCCTCCCCCTCACGCCACCGCGATGCCACGAACCCCCCTGGTGGCCCCTCTCTCCTCTCTCTCACTCGCTGCTCTCCCTCTCACTCCCCTGCTCTTTTCCCCTCATGGCCAAAGCCGCCATGGCCACTCCGCTGAGAAACACCGCGGCCAGCCACTCCCTCGCTCCCTCTCTGTGTTCCCGAGATCCGTATCGTTGCCAGCTTCCTCCTCACCGGGCCACTTGGTGCTTGAAGCCCCTGGACGCCGCCAGCACCGCCGTTCCCCTCGTTGGTCGCCGTGGATCATTGTCGTCGATTCGGGAGCTACAGAGCGTCCCCGACCTCGCCCTCGCACTCGTTGGCCTCGCTGTGAGCCTCCGCTCCGAACCTCTCTCCCCCCGATGCCGATTTCTTCCTGTAACCGCGGGCTCCGTCGAGCCCGAGAGTTCCTCGCCGCCGGCCATGATGCTGCCGTGGACAGAGCCCACCCGCACCGCGTATGAGTGCGCCAATGCAACAATAGCGTCTGCAGGAGCCCGTAGCACCCAGCTATTCTTGCTCCCGTGCACCACAACGCCCAGCCCGAGCTCGCCGAGCTCCGGCCGCCGCCTTGGAGCTCGTCGTCGTCGGCACCGGCCACCATAGGTCTGGCCGCCACCACCACTCAACGCACGCCAGTGAGGGCTTTCCAACGAGCCCAAGCACGGCCTCGTCCGTGCCCTGTGGGCGATTTCCGAGCCGCGCCGCCGTCTCGGGCCTCGCCGGCGTCGAGTCGCCGACGAGTTTGACCCCACTGACCCTATTTGACCACGGGTGGGGCCCAGTTTGACCCCTCGGGCCAATGACAGGTGGGCTTGGGACAGACTAGGCACCGTGGCACGGTGTACCAAGCGTAGATCCACCCGTCGAGGTGGGCTTGGGAACCCTGCACACATCGTTTGGGGCCATGAGCGACACCCCGGCCGGATCTCCTTGCGGATGGAACCCGAATAGGCGATAAACCTGGACGAGAGACTTGTGTGGTTAGTCAGGTCGTGGCCGACACCCTCGCTGGGCTTCCGCTTGAAGGTTGCCGAGTACATGTCGTGTAAACGGCGGTAAGTGCTGAGAGCGTGTGTGAAGAAGTACACCCCTGCAGGGTTAACATTATCTATTCGAATAGCCGTGTCCGCGGTAAAGGACTTCTGGGTTGCCTGTACAGTTCATAGACAAGTGAAAGTGGATACTCTAAAATACGCAAGATAAGCGTGAATGCTATGGATGGCGTTCTCGTAGGGAGACGGGAGCGGATCCATAGTGGTGTATTGATATGGTGAATATGTGGACTCGTGTGCGCCACCTCAAAAGAGTTACTTGAAGTCGTAGTTTAGGATAGCCACCGAGTCAAAGCTGGGTTGCTGCAGTTAAACCCCACCATCCCCTTTGTTGATAATGATGCATATGTAGTTAGATCTGATGTAAGTCTTGCTGGGTACATTTGTACTCACGTTGCTTAATTTATGTTTTTGCAGAGAGACTTCAGTCTCGCTAGTAGTACCGCGTGGACTTCAACGTTTAGCTTGTTACCTCAGCTATGATCTTGTGCCCTCGGCAAGATCTGGTAGACAGTCAGGCTTCTCAGCCTTTTTTTTCTTTTGTAGATGTCTGTACTCAGACATGTTAAGCTTCCGCTTGTGCTTGACTTGTTTGCTCTGAATGTTGGGTCATGAGACCCATGTTTGTAATATCTCGCTCCTCGGAGCCTATTGAATAAATACTTGAGTTGTAGAGTCATGTTGTGATGCCATGTTGTATTTGCACATATCGAGCATATTGTGTGTATGTTATTGAAATGCTTGGTATGTGTGGGATCTGACTATCTAGTTGTTTATCCTTAGTAGCCTCTCTTACCGGGAAATGTCTCCTAGTGTTTCCACTGAGCCATGGTAGCTTGCTACTGCTCCGGAACACTTAGGCTGGACGGCATGTGTCCTTCTTCGTTCCTGTGTCTATCCCCTCGGGGAAATGTCACGCGATGAATTCCGGAGTCTTGTTAGCCTACTACAGCCCGGTTGATCGGAGTCCTGCTAGCCCAGTTGCTATAGCCCGGATTCACTCACTGATGACCGACACGTTCGTTGCTGGGTCATGTATGCCTGTCCCTGTAAGTTAGTGCCACTTTGGGTTCACGACTAGCCATGTCAGCCCGGGTTCTTTGTCATATGGATGCTAGCGGCACTATCATATACGTGAGCCAAAATGCGCAAATGGTCCCGGGCCAGGTAAGGTGGCACCCGTGGGAATACCGTGCGTGAGGCCGCAAAGTGATATGATGTGTTACATGCTAGATCGGTGTGACTTAGGATCGGGGTCCTGACAGCTTTGGTATCAGAGCTTGACTGCCTGTAGGATTACCAAGCCAAACTGGTCGAAGTTGAGTCTAGAAATTCTTTAGTTATATAAGTTAATTGATTGTGGGATGGAACGTAAGGCTCTTTTTACTCCTTATACCTTACGCCTTCTGATCCGAGTCATCATATCTTTCTTACGGGGTTAAGGAACTAGGATTCCTCTTCTCTCTATCAGGATCACGTGTTACTAATTTGTAGACTCATACGATTGGTGGATTCAAGCCTCAGTTCAGTTCCTACTATCTTCGTGTATTGATAGTTGATCTCAAAACCTTGATACTATGATGATCGAGTGGTTATGCCACCATTTTTGTAGCATGTCTCAAATCATTTGGAGCATTTACGGCCGTTATGCTGTCCGAGTCATCCTAGGTTTCTAAATAATATGATGCATTTGCAAATCCCTTCTTTTCGTTCTGATGTCTTTTTAGGCCAGGTTAGCCACACGAAATTGCTGAGTTAAGGTAGTCTGTTGCGTCGACATATATGTTGGAGCTAGTACTATGACCCTAGGTGTCTAGAGTATCACCTAGTAACTTAGCCATGTTTTGTGTTTCCAGTGTGATGATTCTGGCCATCATTCTCGAAAGCATCCCGTGATGCCATTTAGTTAGTAGGCATTCTACTTCTGGGTTTTGAACCCGAGATTCACCCTACTTCATGTTGTTAGTATTTGCTAGTTCCTTCAGGATATTAGTAACCTTTGCAATAGTCCTCGAGGTTCGTGGTATTTCCTTCTTCCAAACACTATGAACCGCTTATGGCAGAAGTTCTTAGAACCGAAGGATCACCACCAGAGTGCTCTTGACGGGTTGTCCATTCTATATTGTGACTCTGCCAGTTCAACCTCTCTGCATGGATTATCCCGAAGAAACTTGTTGAACTTGGTTCGACATATTAATCTATGCATCCACAACTCAGAAAATCATATGTTCCTTTGAGTTGTCCCCCTTTAGTTGTATTCCGATCCTTGTCTATCAATTGATAGTCAGGAGTGATTATGCATTCGTTTATCGATGCCTATTACTCTTGTGGTCCCTCAAGCCATTCTATTCCAGAGTGACTAGGAGAAACAAACTCCAGTACCTCATCCATATCCAGGATTGGGTCAAAGCAGTTGTGTTCTGCAGATCAAAATGCTAATCTAGCTCTTGTTCTGTTCTATCTTGGAGTATTACCATCTTTATATCAAGAATATCATGGGAATTGCACACCATTCTTTGAACTCTTGATACAGTGATACTTCTCGGCCTCATTATTCATTCCTCGGTCCCCGTGTTGTTGCAACCGGAATGCCGACATGTGAACTATGATGTGTGAAATCAATACTCCTAACAACCTTGTTGCTTGGTAGTTAAAGGACAATAATTTCATTCTTAGCGTGTTGGTTCTTGAATCATCATTCGAAGATAGATCGTGCTACCTAGTCCTTATTTCCGGTGCACCTTTCGATCAATGAGTTGGGGCTATGCCAATCCCTTGCTTATTTGATCATCTCGTCTTGCCTTGAAAAGCAAGATTGATCTCGAGCTTAGTAACATATCGATGGTTCATGATTTTCCAAATATCTTCTCGGAAGTGTTACGAGGTTGTCACCTGACCGCTATGTTGAGTTCGTGATCAAGTTGGTTTCTTGTAAACCACCCCCTTCTCCAAGGATCCGTGTTGGATACCCTGAGCTAGTTGGACAAGCTAAACAACAACTTGGAGAGTTGGAAGATAAAAGCTTGTCCGACTCAGTTCATTCCAAAGGGATATCCTTGTGTGTGTGTGTGTGTTGAAGAAAGATGATATTCTCATCGATTGGTCCTCGTGATCAGTTCTTGGATCTGTTGTCTTGTCAAAACTTTGATTTGAGTGTGGGCCATCCTCAAATCAAATCAGAACCAACGATATTCGTAATGTTGTCTTACTTGTGGTTGATTCCTTGAGCATACACCATTACATCCTTTGGTCTAACCAATACTATCACATTGTTCACATAACGGTGGAAGTCCAGTGATATGGAAATTCCGATGAGTTGTTGTTGAGCCCATCAGCAACATTTTATCTCCTCCATGATTTGTGTTGAACATCCAGCTAGTGTTGGAAACTTGTGTAAGCATTTCTTCGTGTTTCGTTCATGAAGCATATGTTTGGATGAAAGAAGTGACTTCCTCGAATTCATGTGCTTTAGGTGTAAGTTGCCGCCATGAATTGGAGAAAGGTTTGTTTTGTTTCCTCTGGAATCATCCCAAGTTAGTCATGCACGTGCGAAGTGCCCTATGGTTTGATAGGTTGGCCGCCTCCACTCCATATGTGTTCCTAGCACACCAAGCCACTGATTGGTTTGTTCGAGGAAAAGGAGTTGATGTGCGAATACTAGTTCATGCACAAGATTCCAATATCCTCGAAGATGGTTCCCCACCTGAACTTGGTAGTGTTTTATCATAAGACTACCATGTGGTCATGCTTGTCTGAGACAGCGTGTTCACATGTGTTTAGCAGAACCAGCTCATGTTTTGGAGCTTGCTATCTTAGTTCATTCCTCAAGAATCCCGCAACGCCATCTTGTCGAATCGTGTTGCAAACTTTCTTTCAGAGATGCTGAGTTTGAAATATCCTATCACCAACCGGATCTATATCTCAGGCAGATATGATGGTTGGAACCTTTCCGACATTTGCATTTTGTTCCTAGCTTGCACCGCCTTGTGCCAATCTCCCTTGGATTGCCCTTCTCAGCAATTGTTGCTCGGGATCATCTTCAGAGGTGGTCCTACCATGGGTCCCATCCATTTCCGATGATAAGCAAATCATCCATTGCGTTGTCTTCAACAAGGTAGTCCACATCATCTATCCTAGTCCGGGTATGCCATTCCTTCGAACTCTTTCAACGATCAATTGTAAATTGCCTTAAGCTGGTACGAAGAGTGTCAATGATCTATGGATCAAAAGTAATTCTTTTTGCCACTTAAGGGAGCAGTTCTTCGAGTCACCTTTTCCAAAGTGCCCCGTTACGGGATCGTGGCAATTCTTTCCTCGCCATCTTGACACCATCCACCATCTTTCTAAGCGTGGAATTGTTGCCCACCAAATCAAACCCCGTCGTTGTTCCTCCATCCCTCTCGATGTGTTTTGTGTCTCAACTCGAGATGTTTCAACATCTCATTCCACGAGTTGATCTTGAGTGCTCGATCTCCGAGGAGATCGTTTCCTATAGAGTATTCTTTTTGTCGCCATCGTGTTGGATGAAGATATCGAAAGCAAGGACGTCAAGTTCAATTGGAGCAATGAACCAACACCTTCGGGAAGGGCAATTGGATCGACAAGTTCGTGTTAGCCAGTGTCCCCTCTGTCTTCTTACCTCACGTCTTGAATCTCAGGATGAGGTTTTTGTTTAGTGGGGGTGAGCTGTCACAGCCCCAGATCAGCCTTGCTTGACTTTGCCTGCTCATCATGTCATCATGTTTAAATTATTAAGAAACTTGAAATGGGGATGTTGAAACCCTAGCACTAAATGAATTCAACTAGGGCTTACTAAAATCTTTTCAATGAAACCAAAATGCCCTTCATAAATGTTCACCATCTTTGGTCCTAGCTAAACCCTCTGCCAAAAATGGTTTCATATTTTTGGAGGCTATTCTGGATTTTTGAATTAATTCATAAGTATTTGAATTTCGACATTTAAATCTTATAATATTTTTAAATGTCCAAATAATCCTGAAAGTACTTGGGGGCTATTGGAAATAATTCAAATAGTGCCCATAATTTTTGTCAGGATTTTATAAATGAGTTAGTATTTTTACTAATTCAAAACATATCAAAAACAAATAGAAAACAGAACAAAAGTAGAAATTAGAGAGAGAGAGAGAGAGTACCTGGGCCACTTACCTGGCCTTACCTGTAGCCGGCCCATTAGGCAGCCCAGCCCACCAGGCAGCCGTGCCATCTTCAACCTCTGCCAGTAGGCAGAGGCGATGACGCACGCGCTCGCTGGGAGGCCTCCACCTCCTGCTTCCACCGAGGCGTTCCGGAGCCTCCCCCTCACGCCACCGTGATGCCACGAACCCCCCTGGTGGCCCCTCTCTCCTCTCCCTCACTCGCTGCTCTCCCTCTCACTCCCCTGCTCTTTTCCCCTCATGGCCAAAGCCGCCATGGCCACTCCGCTGAGAAACACTGCGGCCAGCCACTCCCTCGCTCCCTCTCTGTGTTCCCGAGATCCGTATCGTTGCCAGCTTCCTCCTCACCGGGCCACTTGGTGCTTGAAGCCCCTGGACGCCGCCGGCACCGCCGTTCCCCTCGTCGGTCGCCGTGGATCATTGTCGTCGATTCGGGAGCTACAGAGTGTCCCCGACCTCGCCCACGCACTCGTTGGCCTCGCTGTGAGCCTCCGCTCCGAACCTCTCTCCCCCCGATGCCGACTTCTTCCTGTAACCACGGGCTCGTCGAGCCCGAGAGTTCCTCGCCACCGGCCATGATGCTGCCGTGGACAGAGCCCACCCGCACCACGTATGAGCGCGCCAATGCAACCATAGCGTTTGCAGGAGCCCATAGCACCCATCTATTGTTGCTCCCGTGCACCACAACGCCGAGCCCGAGCTCGCAGAGCTCTGGCCGCCGCCTTGGAGCTCGTCGTCGTCGGCACCGGCCACCATAGGTCCGGCCGCCACCACCAATCGACGCACGCCAGTGAGGGCTTTCCAACGAGCCCAAGCACGACCTCGTCCGTGCCCTGTGGGCGATTTCCGAGCCGCGCCGCCGTCTCGGGCCTCGCCGGCGTTGAGTTGCCAGCGAGTTTGACCCCACTGACCCTATTTGACCACGGGTGGGGCCCAGTTTGACCCCCAGGGCCAATGACAGGTGGGCTTGGGACAGACTAGGCACCATGGCACGGTGTACCAAGCGTAGATCCACCTGTCGAGGTGGGCTTGGGAACCCTGCACACATCGTTTGGGGCCGTGAGCGACACCCCGGCCGGATCTCCTTGCGGATGGAACCCGAATAGGCGATAAACCTGGACGAGAGACTTGTGTGGTTAGTCAGGTCGTGGCCGACACCCTCGCTGGGCTTCCGCTTGAAGGTTGCCGAGTACATGTCATGTAAATGGCGGTAAGTGGTGAGAGCGTGTGTGAAGAAGTACACCCCTGCAGGGTTAACATTATCTATTCGAATAGCCGTGTCCGCGGTAAAGGACTTCTGGTTTGCCTGTATAGTTCATAGACAAGTGAAAGTGGATACTGTAAAATACGCAAGATAAGCGTGAGTGCTATGGATGGCGTTCTCGTAGGGAGACGGGAGCAGATCCATAGTGGTGTATTGATATGGTGAATATGTGGACTCATGTGCGCCACCTCAAAAGAGTTACTTGCAGTCGTAGTTTAGGATAGCCACCGAGTCAAAGCTGGGTTGCTGCAGTAAAACCCCACCATCCCCTTTGTTGATAATGATGCATATGTAGTTAGATATGATGTAAGTCTTGCTGGGTACATTTGTACTCACGTTGCTTAATTTATGTTTTTGCAGAGAGACTTCAGTCTCGCTAGTAGTACCGCGTGGACTTCAACGTTTAGCTTGTTACCTCAGCTACGATCTTGTGCCCTCGGCAGGATCTGGTAGACAGTCAGGCTTCTCAGCCTTTTTTTCTTTTGTAGATGTCTGTACTCAGACATGTTAAGCTTACGCTTGTGCTTGACTTGTTTGCTCTGAATGTTGGGTCATGAGACCCATGTTTGTAATATCTCGCTCCTCGGAGCCTATTGAATAAATACTTGAGTTGTAGAGTCATGTTGTGATGCCATGTTGTATTTGCACATATCGAGCATATTGTGTGTATGTTATTGAAATGCTTGGTATGTGTGGGATCTGACTATCTAGTTGTTTATCCTTAGTAGCCTCTCTTACCGGGAAATGTCTCCTAGTGTTTCCACTGAGCCATGGTAGCTTGCTACTGCTCCGGAACACTTAGGCTGGCCGGCATGTGTCCTTCTTCGTTCCTGTGTCTGTCCCCTCGGGGAAATGTCACGCGATGAATTTCGGAGTCCTGTTAGCCTGCTACAGCCGGTTGACCGGAGTCCTGCTAGCCCAGTTGCTACAGCCCAGATTCACTCGCTGATGACCGACACGTTCGTTGCTGGGTCATGTATGCCTGTCCCTGTAAGTTAGTGCCACTTTGGGTTCACGACTAGCCATGTCAGCCCGGGTTCTTTGTCATATGGATGCTAGTGGCACTATCATATACGTGAGCCAAAAGGCGCAAACGGTCCCAGACCAGGTAAGGTGGCACCCATGGGAATACCGTGCGTGAGGCCGGAAAGTGATATGATGTGTTACATGCTAGATCGGTGTGACTTAGGATCGGGGTCCTGACAAAGATATACCTGAAGGTCGTCGGGATGTGGATAGGTGGGCGGCGGGAGGCCGGATCCTCCCACAGGCAACGACGAAGGGATCGGAGGACCTCCCGCGCCGGCGCTCGGCTAGAAATAATGGTGCGGCCGGCAGTGGGTCTCCTCCCTCGCTGTCGACGACGGCCTAAATGCTTCCCCTCCTCCCCTTCACCAGCGGAGGGGGATACATCCGGATCTGTAACCAGTGGTGAGGATAGACAATGTTTTTTGAAGGGAGAAAGACAGGGTTACTACCCCTATCTTGTTTAAATCTGGAGAGGATGAGAGTGTGTGAATAGAGCAGCCCTAGCAAGCAAGCGCGGAGGCTCCGGCCTATATATAAGTAGTGGGGTAGTTTTCCTTTTTCACTCCATCAAAACAATAGTTTAAAATTGTGTACTACTACATGCCAGGTCGCGTTTTTTTAGTTGTTGATTGTTTTTTGAGATAGCTACCCGCTTGTTCCAAGTGGTGTTATGATGTGCCAGGTCGCACTTTGGATCGTTCAAGTCTGGTAGTACTACAAGTCCCTCCATTAAATGAACAACCACCCCTCGTAAAAATTGTGAACAAGCCCACGGCTAAAATTAGCGGAAACGTGGGTTTCCCCAAGATGCATTAGTATTTATATTTTCTACTCCCTCCATTCCTAAATATATGTCTTTTTTATTAGCGGAAACGTGGGTTGCGCCAACATGCATGACACTAGTCTAAGTTACTCCCCACTATGACCAGCCTGAGAGAGTGCTTTGATACGTTTTAGTCTCATGACTAAAAGTAGTGGGACTAAAACTTGTTAGCCTCATCCATGCTTGGATCCAAATACTAAAGAGACTAAAATCAAGTTAATGACATTTCAAAGCATTTGGGCCCGCGTGCCATCCACCAAATCACAGCGAGGTGCTACAGTCGAGACTCACCTGTCACCCCGGTGTGGCCGTCATGACCCATCATATCACAAAACCCACACCTTTACCACCAGTGGTAAGGTGGCCTCCAAGTTGGACTGGACGAAGCAACCATCATTTCATTGGAACGCTCATTCAAGCCCTTTCTTCCCTTCCTTGAAGAAAACCTCACTCCAGGCTACTCACTTCTGCCATTTTTCTTCTCTATCGATGAAGGAAAGGTGGGCGAATCAGTTATGCTGCTATATTTTCATTCCAATAATCTTCTTTTTGCGAAGCACCGATCGATTCTCACATCCTATTCTTTTCCCGTTTTCATTGAGATTGTGGTTTCCTTTCGATTGCTTTTTGTTTGTCAGTTCATTGATGGATCCTGGAGCACTAGGCAATGAGTTGCTGGCGGACAACCCATTGGAGACAGCAATCTCCAGGAAGCGAGCACCGACCAACGAGTTGACCATGTTGGCGGGCCAACCCATGGAGACGAAGAACTCCAAGAAACAAGCATTGGCCAAAGAGTTGAGGACGTTGGCGGATGAACTCCTCAAAGAAAGTTGGAAGAACAGCAAGGGCCCCACCGTGCCTACCCCAGGAGCTCTGATTGCCACCTATGTGAGGCTCAAGATCGAGTTTGAGGAGATAGTCGCCGTTGAGAAGCAATATTCCCCTGGCAAGGTGATGGCCCCCATCGAGGACAAGGAGATGGCCCCCGGAGGGATGAGATCCCCCGGTGAGCTGCACAAGGTAAAAAATAATGGCTTATTACCATAGTTGTGGTTTTTGATTATTTGCAATGTGCTTGCTTTTTGATTATTTGCAATGTGCTTGCTAATATGTTAGTGTTGTGCAGGTGCTGGTGGTTGTCCTTGATGATTCCGATGTCGTGGCCCGTCCTGTTGGCATCGCCCCGGAGATCGATTCTGATGCCGTTGTCCATCCTGTGGACATCGCCCCAAAGATCGATTCTGATGTCACGGTCAGTCCTGTGGACATCGCCCTAGAAATCGATTCCCATGCCGCTGTCTGTGCTCTGGTCATTGCCCGAGAGATCGATGACAAGAAATAGTTGGTCGCGCTAATTCTTCATGGTAGTTTGCATTGCCCTGTGTTTAATTACCAGAACGATGCATGTTATCAAACCATCTTAGGGCTAGTGCACTGTCTTGTGTGGGCGGATCTTGCTACTTTTGTTTGATAGTGAATCATGCGATGAATCATGCGAACCCTCTCCGAGTTATGGAAACAAATGTATCCTCACCAGCTTTTGATGTAATATATGGCATGCTTAGATGTAAGTTTGAACTGTTTATCATATCAGCAGGGCTTGTTTGATGATTCTTGGTGTTAGTAGGCTAGCTACTGTGCGAGCTATAGTACTTGCAAAACACTCACCGAAGAGAAACGTTGGGGCTGATGAGCTCGTGGTACGCTTATACTTATCCCTCGTTGATCAACCAATAGCCCTAGCTCCTAAAATTGTAGGCTTAGCGATCGATCAGACAATAGTCGGCATACATTCGGGCCTCATTTGGTTCATAGGGTAGGAAAATCATAGCAAAAGTATAGAGAACGTGCAACACAAAATCATAGCAGTGCAGAGACGTACTCCCTCTGTTCCAAAATAGATGACCTAGGCGGGCTAGTTTGGCCTAGTGGGTTTCAGTGATATGACGTGGTACAGTGCCATCCAGTCTTCGCATGTGGTAGCAGTATTGCGGGTACAGTAAGTTTTCTTGAAGAAGCGGAATTCAACGAAGTCATGATGGTTCCTTCGTCCGAACAACTTACGGTGGGAAAGGTTGGGCCTGCGATACGACCGGGGTAGACCAGGATAATTTTGTGCATGGCAGGTGGACCAAGATGGTCGATGTCCCACATGTCGGCGAATGGAAGTATTCTTTCCTATATAGAGGACGAGCAACGAGTATTCATTGTTTATTTTTTATGAAAGCTATTGTCTCCACTGTTACTCCTTGACTTTGTCAATGCCTCTCTCTCCTCCACATAAGCGGGGACTACTTGCTATGCATGCAGCGGGCAGCTGGTGTCTTGAGGGGCCAGGGCGGTGAGAGCGGGCTCCAGAAGCGGTCCGGACTCTAGCATGGCCCACCTCACATTATCACCATATATTTCTTGGAGTCCGTGCGCGACGGGCGGGCGATCTCTTCTCCCTCCCCCGTTTCTCTCTTCTCAGCCGACGCCCGCCGAGCGATTAGATTTCTGCTATCGACGGTTTATTCAATTCCGGTCCCACATGTCAGTGAAATTGCAAGACAACGCGTGTCCCCTTTGGTGAGCGGCGTGCGAGCCGGACTGTCGGGGTTGCGACGCGTATGAGTCGTAAGTGTGCCGCCTTTTCCTTTAGAACTTGCGAAGCGTAAGACTTTCGCGCGATCGATCGATAGAAATCCAGAACAAAATGACGAGGGCGGTGCTTTCCCGCTCATTAGGCGGGCTAGTTCGAGTGATATGACGTGCTACAGTGCTGTCCACTTGCTCCATTTTTATGTAAGCAAGAGTTTACACTCATACGCGGGAGGAGTGCGAAACACCGCGGATCTGATTTTGATCAAGGGATAACTGTTCCCTGCCAAATGATGGAGGATTGTTAGCGATTATAGCATGATAGTTAGGGCATCTCCAGCGCTGGCCCACAAATTTACAGCGGCATCTGTCCGAGGACACTGATGGATGCCATCCGATGCTGCCCGCATACCTTTCGACAACTATATGAACTAACCAGACGAAATTCGTGCAAACAAAGCAAATTTCAAATTAACCGGATGAAATTCATTACATTTCAAAAAATTTTCCTACAAACTGGACGAAATTCATTACATATTTCGCACAAACCATACTAAACCTACTGTAAACCTAATCTAAACGATCGCCGGCGCCCGACCACCAAGTCCGGCCATGAACCCGAGAAAGCCGGCCATTGCCTTTGCCTCCTCATCCGCCTCGATAACCTCCTCCTCCGGCCGGAGCACAAGGTTATGAAGATTTCCGCCTCCACGTCACCGTCAAGCGGCTAATCGGCCGCCGATGTTTACCCCACAAAGCTTGGCGTCGACTGAGTGGAGTAGCGGTGGCCTTCCCGGGACCAGAGCGGCGGCGACCTATCGTGTACTACTCTTCCTCGCTGCCGGCTGCGCTCGTGCACGCATGCCAGCTTCGTGGTCGTGGCGGCGGAGGGCGGCCCGGGGGGTGCCGGCGATCTCCTTCGTTTGCTCCTGCGACAGTACGTCGAAGAGAGCTTTGGAGCGCGCCCGGAGCGGAGCCGCTGATGTCCCTCGTCTGCTCCTGCGACAGTACGTCCAAGAGAGCTTCGGAGCACCACGAGGCCATGGTTGAAGTGGTGCCGACAGAAGGAAGGGACTGGAGGAGAATAAGTGTGGGTCTTTGGCTATGGCTGGGAGCTGGGGGTCAAGTTAATATAGTGGGAGAATGGCAATGAGCCGCGGCAGACGGATGGACAACTCGCGCCGGAGTAGGTTCGTCGGGCGTGAATGTGGACGCTGCTTTAGTGACTTAACTGCAGATGCGTTTGGGTGTCTGACATGTGGGCCCAACGGGCGTCTGGCCCGCATGTCAGTGACACACCAATTGCACCTGCAGTTAAGTCCAGTGAATGCGGCATTGACATTCTGGAGAGACGGTGACCGTTTCAGGCGCATGCGGACTGTTGGACTGGTCAACCATACAAATACGGAGCTATACGCTGAGCCAGCGACCGTATAATCACCATATCTCGTATACAATGATCAAAGTGAGCTATCAAGACAAGTTCGATGACCGCCAATGCATTTTACTCGGTAATAAATGACCAGGATAGAAGGGGAATCCTAATTTGCTTCGTCTTCTGTCCTTGAGCTCTTGACAAACCAATGCACTATACGGTTGTCCGGCCACTCCACCCCAGAGCTCTCACCAAGCGTCGTTCATGCCACCACGCTGCACACTAACCGGTAGGGCAGCGATGGCATCCCGCCACGCTGAGTTCCTCGCCGCCTACGAATGCACACAAAATGGTAGGGAAGTGATGGCATCCCGCCGTGCCGAGTTCATCGCCGCTCGCGACCTCACAACTATGTGGGAGGAATTTGAAGATGCCAAGGACGAATGGGCAGTAGAGCAAGAGGAGGCCAAAGCCGCACAGAGGGAGCAGAAAAGTCAGAAAGCACTCAAGAAAAGAGAGGCCCGCCGCCGCAAGAAAGAAAAGGACGCACGCGCTGCTGCGGAGAGGTCGGCGGAGATCCAAGCACGGTGGGGTGTCGCCGACAAAGCTGGGAAGGAGAAGGACGGTGTCTGGCCAGCATGTGATAAGTAGTAGTACTAGTAGTTAGTGTGTTTGTCTGTGTCTGAGTACGAGCATGTACCAGTACTACTAGTTACTATTGTAGTTTTTCGAGCAAATTACCAGTACATTAGCCTAGACTAAGTGGAAAAATTCCTATCCTATGCATCAAATGACATATCTTTCTCTATAGGAATTGAGATGCATGTCATCTCACTTCCTATAATTTTCATATTCCTATCCTATGAGCGAAAGGAGGCCTCTGTTGGATTAAATACTGTAGCTACTAGTACTGCTAGTATAGTAGTTTTCTTCAAGAAGCAGAATTCAACGAAGTCATGATGGTTCCTTCGTTCGAGCAACTTCAAAGTGGGAAGTGGGCCTGTGATTTGATGGCTCATTAGTCATTGTTACTGTGGTGCGACGACCTGGGTGACTCTCCCTTGGAGTTCTGCGTGCATGGCAAGTGGACCAGGATGGTCGACGTCCCACATGTTGGCGAACGGAAGTATTCTTCCCGATATCGAGGAGCAAGGAAACCACATGGTATAGTATCACTGCTGATTGGTTCGCAAAAAAAATAGTATCACTACCAATTTATAATTATTTTTTATTTCTGATGAATGCTAGCGTTTCAACTCTTACGACGAAGGGTGCCAAACACGGTACGTGCTGGATGTCCCACACGTCAGCGAAAGGAGTGGGACATGAACAGCGTGGTAGAGCCCAGCGTAAAAAAATAGCGTGGTAGAGCGTCTCCACTTCTTCCACTTCTAGGTCGGAGACCACACGTAGTAGTACTTAGCTGTATGAACGATACAGAGTGCGACCTGGAGAGAAAGACACGTCTAGTTGGAAGGTCTCGGGGCATACACGTAAACAAATATAAAAGTTAATATGTGCCTCCAACTAATATAGTAGTAGTAGAGTACTTAGACACGTACTCCATAACATCACCGTGCATTGCACGTACAACATTTAGTGGTAGTACGTAGTAAGAGACAAATGCCGCCCAAGAGTTCCCTTCTCGACCTACTTTTGGGTGTTTGGTAGAGTGTATGGAGGGTGCATGAGTCCACACTAGTTTAGCACAAATACACTAGAAGCATGCATGAAGAGAGCATGCATGAAGATGGGTGTTGAGTTGAGCATGCATGAAGAGGGAACAACTATGCTGAGACGAGAACACAACCAAACACACCTTGTATGCCACGCATGTTCATACCATTTGTGCCTTTCTACTTCACTTACTGCGCTACATTACTCATGTTCGTACGTCCAGTCCTGGGTACATGTCCGTCTCGTAGTTCCAGTGCCACGTGTTCTTCATATAGATGGAACGAGCGTTGCATAACACGTGCGCCTTGATGCTAGATGTCTCGCGTGTTGACAAAAGGATGAACAAAGCTCACGTAAAAAAATAAAGTGGAAGAATATAGATTCCGGACGACCGAGAAGGAGAAAGGAACCTCGTGGTGGAGCGTCTGCACTAATAATATTTAATATTATTCAGCGATATAAAATTAACCAATCATCTCCACAGTGGACTGGAAGAGTACGAAACACGGCAGCCCAGTGTAGTTACATCATACTAGTACATGGCTAACCCACGCTATCACCATATTTCTTGGCTTCCGTGCGACACCTATCTCTAGTAATCCAGCAGCCTGTATCGCTTCTCCCTCCTCGTCTCTATCAAAGTGCGGCGGGCTGGCGTTTCTGCCGTCTATTTAGGTCGGTTAACTATCACATGTTAGCGACATGCCAAGAGCATTCTAAAAAAATTCCTTTCACGTTCCGTTTTCAAAAATAAAAAAAATCCTTTCACGTACGAATTTGCCTGTATGCTTTGAGCAACTTGCATGTCCTATACTGCTCCTGTTTGATACTCTAACTTAGCTAGAGGTTAGACTAACTCATGACTAATGTTGAACTAACTGTAGACAAAGAGGTGTTTGGGTGACAGGGTTAGATTGACAATAAATGCACTTCATGGAGAGAGAAAAGTGATTTTTCAGTGGTCCCAATGAGAACTATCTCCAGTTAGCATCTCTTGGGTGGGATAGTTTTTTTTGGTGGGTTCAGTGCAACTTGCTCCAATTTAAACCCTCATGTTTGGATACTTTAGGGCTATTTGAGCCCCAACTAGCTCAAACTAACTCTAACCCATGGATCCAAACAGGGCCTATGGCCAGTCTCGACGCGGAGCAGTCGCGTGCACCGGGAAGCGGCGCTCTCTCGGCTGTCGCGCCACTTCAAAGCCGGCGCCAGTGAGAGGTCGCCTCCGCTCTGGTCGGGCATTAATGCGGCACTGACGCTCTAGGCGACGCTGATCATTTCACGCGGGAAGCGCGCGCTGGCAAGGGAGTTTAGGTTTTGAATCGTTTCAGGTGTAGTAGTAATGGTAGTTTGCAAAACTACTCAATTATTGCACTCATTTTCCTAAGAAATTGTGGTAAAAAAACGTTACTCCATAGCCCGCTTCCCTTATCCTTCCTGCTCGTGATTTACGTGGCCATGTTAACGTGGTTGTGTCAAAAAAATGTCACTTCCTGCTCGTGATTTGCGTTATATAATTACAAGCAAGATTCTCGTGCATTGCACGGAACATCAATATGCATTTTTTTACAAAACACCTGTTGTGATTGACCCATGCAGGAGTAATCCCATGTGTAAAAACTAATGATATCTCGAGAATTTTATTGGAAAACTGGTATCTCGAGAATGTCATCGAAAAAATGAAAGATGAGAGATAAGGCGAGGTGGAGTGGAGCATGGTGGTGACTGGTGGTCGGAATGGGCGGAGGCATGGGGATGGACGGCGCCGGCAGGCGGCAGCGGCCACCATGCATGCTAGATTGTTCCAGAGACTTATTCCTTTTTTAATTGTTGAGCAATGAGGTTGCGGGAGATAATGATGTGGAGAGAGGTGCGGGTATCTTTTGTAAAATTATCATAGTTTGCTTCCTATCCGTCAGATATAGATCATACGGTCTGTATTACAAGATGGCAGGCACACCATCATCGCCAACTCATTTTTTTATAAGGGTATACAGATGATAAGTTTGCTGACTACTAAAGTAAAGTGGAATCTGTCCATGTTATGCAAGTAAATAAAGGTGATTGTTTATCATACGGGTAAGGTTGGATGAAGGGTGGTAGGAACAAATGCTCCGCCTAGAGCATGTGTATGTGAGATGGAGTCTTAGTGTGTGGTGTGTGTGTGAGAGAGAGAGAGAGAGTGAGAGAGAGAGAGAGAGTGAGAGAGAGAGATAGGAGAGAGAGAGAGAGTGGAGTCTTAGTTTGTGTGTGTGTGAGAGAGAGAGAGAGGTGGAGTC
>NC_041381.1:522995650-523013346 GCF_002162155.2 Triticum dicoccoides | reverse complement strand
GTGAGTGTGTGCCCATCCAGACGGAAGTTATGTGCACAAAAGAGGAGAACGATTCGATGTGCCGTTAGGATTGAGGGTAATTAACTACGTATGGAGACATAGAGACCTTGAACGTGCATGTGTGAGAGGTATACATGTATACGTGGGATGTGTGTGTGCGCGCGCATGATCGAGATAAAATAAAGAAGGTCCTAAGATCAACGACATGGGAGAGACGGATCGGTATGACAATATGCATGCATGTGAGAATGTAGGGAAGAAGGCCCGACAATTGAGCATGTGTTTTTGTCTTCAAGAGATAGTGGCATGGGCTGGAGCATACATCTATGGCAAGAAGAGGGGGTGAGGCGCAACGATTGTGCAAAAGAGATCAACCTATAAATGCATATGTACGGATAGACATATATAGTGTGGGTGATAGGAAGCAAGACTCCGTGCGAGAAAGAAATGTTGACGGAGAAACTACAGATAGATACAGAGATGGAGATGCTAGCTAGAGAGACATCCGTTAGTTTGGGTGTCGGAGATGACCGTCGGGTGGTTCAAAGGGTGAAGTTATATATGTGTGTGAGCGGGCACTTGTCTGCATGCATGTAGAGAGAAACATATGTAGTGTGCATGATAGGAATCAAGAGTGAGGGCGAGAAAGAATGATGGAGAAACAGATAAATAGAAAGATAAAGATGCTAGCTAGTGTGCGCTAGAGATAGGAGTCGAGTGGATCAGAAGGCTGGGTTATGTGTGTGGGTGTGAGAGAGATAGAGAGAGGGTGCATGTGAGTCACATACAAACAAATATCAGAGAGAAATGAGATCCAGAGAGACGGAGTTTTGTGTCTGCGAGAGAGAAAGATATTTCACAACGAGAGTGATAGCTAGAGAGACATATGAGGGAATGCAAGATATCTCTAGGGAGAGAGGGTGTGTTTGAGCGACATACTAGAGAACAATGGAGAAATATGAGACCCTGGGAGACCGAGTTTGTGTTTGTGTGTGAGAAAGAGATATTGAAGAGGAAGAGTCGTAGGTTCTCATATCTAAGGAGCAAAAGACATCTCTGTATGAGGGGTGTGCGAGTGGCACACATGGGAATAGTTGAGAGAAATGAGACTCAGGGAGACAAAGTTTTGTGTTTGTGTGAGAGAAAGAGACTCCACATGGAGAATCATAGCTAGAGACACATAGCAGGGAGCGAGATATACTTAGAGAGAGATAGAGTGATGAAGGTTGTCACATCCCTAGCCTTACCTTGCACTAGCTAGCACTTGTCTGTTGCATCATAGCTAGCACTTGTCTGTTGCATCATGTTTAAATTCTTTTGAAACTTGAAATGGGGGATGTTCAAACCCTAGCATTAAAGGAATTCACTAGGTTCACCTAAAATATTTTCAGTAAGTCCAAATGGCTTTCAAAAATGTTCATCATTTCTGGATAATGCTAGAAACCATAACCAGAGGTGTTGCACATTTTTCCATGATATATTTGGTCACTGAATTAAATCATTTAGTATTTGCAATTGGGCATTTAAATGCTATATATTATTTTAAGTGCTCAATTAATTCTGAACTTAAGTGTGGGCTATTAGGAATAATCCCAACAGAGCCCACAATTATTTGCAGGATTTTTGGAAACGTTTTAGTATTTTTAATAAAGCCCAACATTTACAGAAAATAGAAAAGCAAACTAAATTTAAAAAGAGAGAGAGAGAAAGGCCAGGAGGCCACTTACCTGGCTGGGCCGGCCGACCTGGCCCGTGCCAGTCACCCTCCTCCCTACGCCAGAAGGACGCCGGCGTGTCGACGCGCGCGCCCCCGAGCTCCACCTCCTGCTTCGCGCTGTCGACGCCTCCTGCGTCCTCGTCTTGCGTCGTGGAAACGCCTGGACGCCCTGGACTTTATCCCTCTTCCTCTGCTCACCTTTTCCCCTCTCTCCCTCGCTCCCCACCTCATGGCCGATGCCGCCATGGCCGCGCCGCCGCTCGCCACCACCGCAGCCACTGCCTCCCCCTCGACCTTCTGAGCCGACCACGAGCTCCGTCACTCCGTCCTCGACCTCCTCACTAAGCCAAGCATCGCCGGACGCCCTGCATAACCGGCATCTTCCTCGTCTTCAAGCTTCGGCAACGCCGACCATCACCGTCGATCCGCAGCAACTGGAGCGTCCCCGAGCCCCTGAGCTACCCTGCCGCCTCCCTGTGAGCGCCCGCTTCGACTCCCCCTCTTCCCCGGCCTCTCCGTGTCCTTTAGGCCGTAGTTGCACGGACGCCAAAACTCCGGCCGCCGCTGTTTTGGTCGCCGCCATTGGTCCTAGCCACCGCAGCTCCGGCCACCACCACTGGTCGATGCAGCTCGCTCCCAGGAACACGTAGGAGCAAACCCCGCCTCAAACGGTGCAGCACATCGGTTTTCCGAAGCGCCTGCCGCCGCGGCACCTCGCCGGCGGCCTAACTCCGGCGAGAACGCCATTAGGCACTAATCTAATGACCCTCTGGGTCACTTACATGTGGGCCCATGCCTCACTGACACTTTTTAGTTAGGACAAAATTAGCACTAACAGCCTCTGTTAATTAACTAGGACACTGACATGTGGGGCCCACCCTCAGGTTTGACCTGGACCCGGTCTGTTGACTGCTGACATCACCATGACGCGATGCTGATGCAATAAATCATTTACTGGATTTATTCTTATACAGAAAATTCCAGAAAATTGTATAAACTTCTAAAATTCATAGAAATTCAACCGTAACTCCAAATCAAATAATTTATATATGAAAAATGATCAAAAAAATCCAATCTTTCCAGATGTACCAATTTCATGCATGTTAGATCAAGTTATGACTACTGTTTAGGACAAATCATATAAATGGCATTTGAATTTCACATATGGAGTTTGGATTTGAACTTAGGGTTCAAACCAACTTCATTTAACTTTGTTGCTAGCTGCATTAGCTCAAAACACTAGCATGTTGCCATGTCATGATCATGCATCATAATGTGCATTGCATTGATTGTGTTTCCTCTCTGTTGCCGGTAATTGTTCCCTCTCCGTAGACGTGGTTCCGACGATGAGATCGATGACACCGATGAAGAACTATACTATCTTCAGAAGTGCCAGGCAAGCAAAACCCCCTTGTTCATTCCGATACAATCCCACTCTCTCTCTCCTGCTCTCTTTTAATGCATTAGGACAACACCGATTCATCTGTTACTTGCTGCGGTAGCTGAACCCCTTTATCCTTTGCATGACCTGTCATTGCCACAGTAAATAGATGAAACCCACTAGCATGAGTAGGAGTTGTTTGAGCCCTGATGTGCCTACTCATTCATGCTTGTTTGTCATGCCTGCTACTGCTTAGAGTTGAGTCAGGTCTGATTCATCGGGGATGAATTGGAATGTGGTGAACATGTCCTACTGTTGAGAGCTAAGTGTGTGAACACGATTTGGTAAAGGTAGCGGTGAGAGGCCATGTAGGAGTACATGGTGGGTTGTCTCATTGCAGCCGTCCTCAGGAACTGAGTTCTGTGTTTGTGATCCATGAACAGCTACTACCACACATTGGGTTCCGGTAACTCGGCCCCTCTCGGCTTATTAATCAACTTGATCTCTGTCCAGGAGTTGCAACTAGTTTCTGGTGTTTGTAGGTAGTGTTAGTAGTCTACCAAGTAGCACCCGGTACAGGTGGGCTTGGGACAGACTAGGCACAGTGGCCCGGTGTACCAAGTGGCACCCGGATGGTGGGCTTGGGAACCCTGTACACATCGTTTGGGGCCGTGAGCGACACCCCGGCCGGATCTCCTTGCGGATGGAACCCGAATAGGCAATAAACCTGGACGAGAGACTTGTGTGGTTAGTCAGGTCGTGGCCGACACCCTCGCTAGGCTTCCGCTTGAAGGTTGCCGAGTACATGTCGTGTAAACGGTGGTAAGTGGTGAGAGCGTGTGTGAAGAAGTACACCCCTGCAGGGTTAATATGATCTATTCGAATAGCCGTGTCCGTGGTAAAGGACTTCTGGGTTGCCTGTACAGTTCATAGACAAGTGAAAGTGGATACTCTAAAATACGCAAGATAAGCGTGAGTGCTATGGATGGCGTTCTCGTAGGGAGACGGAAGCGGATCCATAGTGGTGTATTGATATGGTGAATATGTGGACTCGTGTGCGCCACCTCAAAAGAGTTACTTGCAGTCGTAGTTTAGGATAGCCACCGAGTCAAGCTGGCTTGCTGCAGTTAAACCCCACCATCCCCTTTGTTGATAATGATGCATATGTAGTTAGATCTGATGTAAGTCTTGCTGGGTACATTTGTACTCACGTTGCTTAATTTATGTTTTTGCAGAGAGACTTCAGTCTTTCTAGTAGTACCGCATGGACTTCGACGTTTAGCTTGTTACCTCAGCTACGATCTTGTGCCCTCGGCAGGATCTAGTAGATAGTCAGGCTTCTCAGCCTTTTTCATTTGTAGATGTCTGTACTCAGACATGTTAAGCTTCCGCATGTGCTTTGACTTGTATGCTCTGATTGTCGGGTCATGAGACCCATGATTGTAATATCTCGCTCCTCGGAGCCTATTGAATAAAATACTTGAGTCGTAGAGTCATGTTGTGATGCCATGTTGTATTTGCACATATCGAGCATATTGTGTGTATGTTATTGAAATGCTTGGTATGTGTGGGATCTGACTATCTAGTTGTTTATCCTTAGTAGCCTCTTTTACCGGGAAACGTCACCTAGTGTTTCCACTGAGCCATGGTAGCTTGCTACTGCGCCGGAACACTTAGGCTGGCTGGCATGTGTCCTTCTTCATTCTTGTGACTGTCCCTTTGGGGAAATGTCACGCGATGAATGCCGGAGTCCTGCTAGCCCGCTACAGCCCGGTTCACCAGAGTCCTGCTAGCCCAGTGCTACAGCCTGGATTCACTCGCTGATGACCGACACGTTCGATCCTGGGTCATGGATGCCTATCCCTGTAAGTTTGTGCCACTTTGGGTTTACGACTAGCCATGTCAGCCCGGGCTCCTTATCATATGGATGCTAGCGACACTATCATATACGTGTGCCAAAAGGCGCAAACGGTCCCGGGCAAAGGTAAGGCGACACCCGTGGGAATACCGTGCGTGAGGCCGCAAAGTGATATGAGGTGTTACATGCTAGATCGATGTGGCATTGAGTCGGGGTCCTGACAGTTTTGGTATCAGAGCCTGACTGCCTGTAGGATTACCAAGCCAAACTGGTCGAAGTTGAGTCTAGAAATTCTTTAGTTATATAAGGGAATTGATTGTGGGATGGAACGTAAGGCTCTTTTTACTCCTTATACCTTATTCCCTTCTGATCTGAGTCGTCTTATATTTCCTACGGGGTTAAGGAACTATGCTATCTCTTCTTTCTATCAGGATCATGTGTTACTAATCTGTAGACTTGTAAGATTGTTGGGTTTAAGCCTCAGTTCAGTTTCTATCTTCCGTATGTTAACTGTTGATCTCGAAATCTTGATATTGTGCTTCTGAGTGGCTATGCCACCATTTTTTTAGCATGTCTCCAATCTTTTGAGCATTTATAGCCGTTATGCTGTCTAAGTCATCCCAGGTTTCTAAATAGTATGATGCATTTGCAAAATCCTTTCCCTCTGGTTTCAATGTTCTTTTAGGCCATGTTAACCACACTAAACGGTGAGTTGAGGTACTCTATTGCCTCGACTTTATGTTGGAGCTATTATTATGACCCTAGATGTCTAGAGTATCTCCTAGCAATTTAGCCATGTTATGTGTCCTAGTGTGATGATTCTGGCCTTTATTCTCGAAAGCATCCCGTGATGCCACTTAGTAGTAGGTATTCTATTCCTGGGTTCTTGACCCAAGATTCACTCTATTTACCTCGTGTTGTTAGTGTTTGCTAGTTCCTTTAGGATACTAGTAACCTTTGCGTTAGTCCTCGAGGTCCGTGGTATTTCCTTCTTCCAAATACTATGAACCACTTATGGCAGTAGTTTGTTGGATCAAAAGATCATAACAGGAGTGCTCTCGATGGGTTCTCTATTCTATATTGCGACTCTGCCAGTTCAACTTTTTTGCATGGGTTATCCGGAAGAAATTTGTTGAACTTGGTTCAACATACTAACCTATGCATCCACAACTCAGAAAACCATATGTTCCTTTGAGTTGTCCCGTTTTAGTTGTCTTCCGACCCTCGTCTATCAATTGATAGTCAAGAGTATGCGTGCATTCATTCATCGATGCCTGTTACTCTTGTGGTCCGTCAAGCCATTCTAGTTCAGAATGACTAGGAGAAAGAAACTCCAGTACCTTGTCCATTTCCAGGATTGGGTCAAAGCAGTCGTACTCCACAGATCAAATTGCTAATCTAGCTTTTTCTCTGTTCTACCTTGGAGTATTACCATTTTTATATCAAGAATGTCATGGGAATTGCACACCATCCTATGAACTCTTGACACAGTGATACTTCCTGCCATCACTAGTCATTCCTCGGTTCCGTGTTATAGTAACCGGAACACCGACAAGTGAATCGTGATGTGTGAAATTTATACTCCTAGCAACTCCGTTGCTTGGTAGTTAAATGGACAACAACCTCATTCATAGCGTGTTGATTTTTGAATCATCATTCTAAGATTGATCATGCTACCTAGTCCTTATCTTTGGTGCACTCCTGATCAATGAGTTAGGATTATCCAATCCCTTGCTTATTTCACCATATCATCTTGCCCTGAAAAGCAAGATTGTTCTCGAGCTTAGTGACATATCGGTGGTTCGTGATTTTCCGTATATCTTCTCAGAAGTATTACCAGGTTCTCACCTGACCGCTATGCTGAGCTCGTGATCAAGTTGGTTTCTTGTAAACCACCCCTTCTCCAAGAATCCGTGTTGGATACCCCTGAGCTAGTTGGTTAAGCTAGACGACAACTTGGAGAGTTGGAAGATAAAAGCTTACCTAACCTAGTTCATTTCAAAGGGATATCCTGGTGTTGGTGTGTTAGTTGAAGAAAGATGATATCTTCATCGATTGGTCCCTGCGATCAGTTGTTGGACCTATTATCTTATAAAAACTTCGATTTGAGTATGGGCTATCATCAAATCAAATCAGAACCAACGATATTTGTAATGTTGTCTTACTCGTGGTTAATTCCTCGAACATACACCATTACATCTTTTGGTCTGACCAATACTATCACCGTGTTCACTTAACTATGGAATTCCTCCTATATGGAAACCTGGATGAATTGTTGTTGAGCCCATCGACAACATCCTTATCTCCCCCATGATTTTGTTGGACATTAAGCTGGTATTGGAAACTTTTGTAGGCATTTTCTTCATGACCCGTTCATGAAGTATATGTTTGGATGAAGAAGTGACTTTCTCTGATTCACGTGCATTTGGTGCAAGTTGCCGCCATGAGTTCGAGACAGATTGTTTTTGTTTTCTCTGGAACCATCCCGAGTCAGTCATGCATGTGCGAAGTATGCTATGGTTTGATAGGCTCGCTACCTCCATTCTATATGTGTCCCTAGCACACCAAGCCACTGATTGATTTGTTCAAGGAGAAGGAGTTCCTTCATAAGAGCTAATCCGGACTTATGTAAGGACTTCGATATCCTCGATGATGGTTCCCAACCTGAACTCGGTAGTGTTTTATTATAAGACTACTTCGTGGTCATGCTTGTCTAGGACAGCGTGTTCACATGTGTGTAGCAGAACCAGCTCATGTTTTGGAGCTTGCTATCGTAGTTTATTTCCTGAGAATCTCGCAACGCCATCTCGTCGATTTGTGTTGCAAACTTTAATTGTCTTTCTAGACTTGATGAGTCTGGAATATTCTGACACCAACCAGATTTGAATCTCAGGCAGATATGATGGTTGGGACATTTCCCAAGAACTATAATATTGGTCTCTCGATAACCGGTAACGTGGATGTCGTGGCCAACACACCCAGCCGGAAGACCCATTATTGTAGTATCTTGATTGAGGAAGTTGGCCACCTCCCCATAAGGATTTCGTAGGATCTACTCCCTAGTTGTTACTTATGTATTTTTGTGTTCCCGAAGTCTGACCTTTTACTTGATGTTCTAGATATCAAACCATAATTATCTATGGATTACGCTAGCACATCAAGGAGAACATTAGAAGCGGAGTGCTAAATGTCTCTCGGTCGATCATCCAGATTTTGTTTCCTTGGCCTCGCTAAGGTGAAATCTGAGAAGCTGTTATCTTCCTATGCATCTGCATCGTCCATCACTATCCATCATGGTAGTATGTTGTGTTGCCAGGATCCTTGACACGGATGTTGGTAAAACCTTGATGAATATGGAAATGCTCAAGTTCTTGAGAGCACGCGCAAGCGCTAGGTGTTATCATCGGCACTAACTGGGTTTGCTCTCAGCTTCCTCGGTTATGCTATAACTTTTCAAACAATGGACTCACTCTCTACTGTTGAGCTTCTCCCCAGTTACTAAAATCATTCCTTGTGTTGTTTTCAACAAGGTAATCCACATCATCCATTCTAATCTGGGTATGCCATTCTACCGACCCCCTCCAAACGATCGCTCGAGAATTGCCTTAGGCTGGTATAAAGAATCTCAATGATCTCTAAATCAAAGGTAATTCTTTTTTCCACTTAAGGGGATATTTCTACAAGTCACCTTCCCTAAGGTGCCCCGTTATGGTATCATGGCAACTCAATTCCTCGCTACGTTGAAAACCGTTCACCACCCTCTTAAGTGTGGAATCGTTGCCTACCTAGTGAACCTTCGTCATCTGTTTCACTCCATCCCTTTAGATGTATGCTTCGTGTCTCAGCTCGAGAGATGTTGCTATGTCTCATTCCATGAGTTGATCCTAAGTTGTTCGACCTTCGATAAGATTGATCCTTCTAGAGTCTTTCTTTCCCTCTCGTTGTCATGTTAGTTGGAGTTCTCAGAGCAAGACTTCGAGACAATGATGGTGATCGAATCAACGCTCTTATGAAGTGCACCCTGGATCGTGAGGATTATACTAGTTTGCGTTTCCCCTTCATTTTACCCTACGGTTGAATCTCGAGACGAGATTCTTGTTTAGTGGGGGTGAGTTGTCACATCCCTAGCCTTACCTTGCACTAGGCTAGCACTTGTCTGTTGCATCATGTTTAAATTCTTTTGAAACTTGAAATGGGGGATGTTCAAACCCTAGCATTAAAGGAATTCACTAGGTTCACCTAAAATATTTTCAGTAAGTCCAAATGGCTTTCAAAAATGTTCATCATTTCTGGATAATGCTAGAAACCATAACCAGAGGTGTTGCACATTTTTCCATGACATATTTGGTCACTGAATTAAATCATTTAGTATTTGCAATTGGGCATTTAAATGCTATATATTATTTTAAGTGCTCAATTAACTCTGAACTTAAGTGTGGGCTATTAGGAATAATCCCAACAGAGCCCACAATTATTTGTAGGATTTTTGGAAACGTTTTAGTATTTTTAATAAAGCCCAACATTTACAGAAAAATAGAAAAGCAAACTAAATTTAAAAAAAGAGAGAGAGAAAGGCTAGGAGGCCACTTACCTGGCTGGGCCGGCCCACCTGGCCTGTGCCAGTCACCCTCCTCCCTGCGCCAGAAGGACGCCGGCGTGTCGACGCGCGCGCCCCCGAGCTCCACCTCCTGCTTCGCGCTGTCGACGCCTCCTGCGTCCTCGTCTTGCATCGTGGAAACGCCTGGACGCCCTGGACTTTATCCCTCTTCCTCTGCTCACCTTTTCCCCTCTCTCCCTCGCTCCCCACCTCATGGACGATGCCGCCATGGCCGCGCCGCCGCTCGCCACCACCGCAGCCACTGCCTCCCCCTCGACCTTCTGAGCCAACCACGAGCTCCGTCACTCCGTCCTCGACCTCCTCACTAAGCCAAGCATCGCCAGACGCCCTGCATCACCGGCATCTTCCTCGTCTTCAAGCTTCGGCAACGCCGACCATCGCCGTCGATCCGCAGCAACTGGAGCGTCCCCGAACCCCTGAGCTACCCTGCCGCCTCCCTGTGAGCGCCCGCTTCAACTCCCCCTCTTCCCCGGCCTCTCCGCGTAAGGCCGCAGTTGCACGGATGCCGAAACTCCGGCCGCCGCCGTTTTGGTCGCCGCCGTTGGTCCTAGCCACCGCAGCTCCGGCCACCACCACTGGTCGACGCAGCTCGCTCCCAGGAACACTTAGGAGCAAACCCCGCCTCAAACGGTGCAGCACAGCGGTTTTCCGAAGCGCCTGCCGCCGCGGCACCTCGCCGGCGGCCTAACTCCAGCGAGAACGCCATTAGGCACTAATCTAATGACCCTCTGGGTCACTTACATGTGGGCCCATGCCTCACTGACACTTTTTAGTTAGGACAAAATTAGCACTAACAGCCTCTGTTAATTAACTAGGACACTGACATGTGGGGCCCACCCTCAGGTTTGACCTGGACCCGGTCTGTTGACTGCTGACATCACCATGACGCGATGCTGATGCAATAAATCATTTACTGGATTTATTCCTATACAGAAAATTCCAGAAAATTGTATAAACTTCTAAAATTCATAGAAATTCAACCGTAACTCCAAATCAAATAATTTATATATGAAAAATGATCAGAAAAATCCAATCCTTCCATCTGTACCAATTTCATGCATGTTAGATCAAGTTATGACTACTGTTTAGGACAAATCATATACATGGCATTTGAATTTCACATATGGAGTTTGGATTTGAACTTAGGGTTCAAACCAACTTCATTTAACTTTGTTGCTAGCTGCATTAGCTCAAAACACCAACATGTTGCCATGTCATGATCATGCATCATAATGTGCATTGCATTGATTGTGTTTCCTCTCTGTTGCCGGTAATTGTTCCCTCTCCGTAGACGTGGTTCCGACGATGAGATCGATGACACCGATGAAGAACTATACTATCTTCAGAAGTGCCAGGCAAGCAAAACCCCCTTGTTCATTCCGAGACAATCCCACTCTCTCGCTCCTGCTCTCTTTTAATGCATTAGGACAACACCGATTCATCTGTTACTTGCTGCAGTAGCTGAACCCCTTTATCCTTTGCATGACCTGTCATTGCCACAGTAAATAGATGAAACCCACTAGCATGAGTAGGAGTTGTTTGAGCCCTGATGTGCCTAATCATTCATGCTTGTTTGTCATGCCTGCTACTGCTTAGAGTTGAGTCAGGTCTGATTCATCGGGGATGAATTGGAATGTGGTGAACATGTCCTACTGTTGAGAGCTAAGTGTGTGAACACGATTTGGTAAAGGTAGCGGTGAGAGGCCATGTAGGAGTACATGGTGGGTTGTCTCATTGCAGCCGTCCTCAGGAACTGAGTTCTGTGTTTGTGATCCATGAACAGCTACTACCACACATTGGGTTCCGGTAACTCGGCCCCTCTTGGCTTATTAATCAACTTGATCTCTGTCCAGGAGTTGCAACTAGTTTCTAGTGTTTGTAGGTAGTGTTAGTAGTCTACCAAGTGGCACCCGATACAGGTGGTCTTGGGACAGACTAGGCACAGTGGCCCGGTGTACCAAGTGGCACCCGGATGGTGGGCTTGGGAACCCTGCACACATCGTTTGGGGCCGTAAGCGACACCCCGGCCGGATCTCCTTGCGGATGGAACCCGAATAGGCGATAAATCTGGACGAGAGACTTGTGTGGTTAGTCAGGTCGTGGCTGACACCCTCGCTGGGCTTCCGCTTGAAGGTTGCCGAGTACATGTCGTGTAAACGGCGGTAAGTGGTGAGAGCGTGTGTGAAGAAGTACACCCCTGCAGGGTTAATATGATCTATTCGAATAGCCGTGTCCGCGGTAAAGGACTTCTGGGTTGCCTGTACAGTTCATAGACAAGTGAAAGTGGATACTCTAAAATACGCAAGATAAGTGTGAGTGCTATGGATGGCGTTCTCGTAGGGAGACGGAAGAGGATCCATAGTGGTGTATTGATATGGTGAATATGTGGACTCGTGTGCGCCACCTCAAAAGAGTTACTTGCAGTCGTAGTTTAGGATAGCCACCGAGTCAAGATGGCTTGCTGCAGTTAAACCCCACCATCCCCTTTGTTGATAATGATGCATATGTAGTTAGATCTGATGTAAGTCTTGTTGGGTACATTTGTACTCACGTTGCTTAATTTATGTTTTTGCAGAGAGACTTCAGTCTCGCTAGTAGTACCGCGTGGACTTCGATGTTTAACTTGTTACCTCAGCTACGATCTTGTGCCCTCGGCAGGATCTGGTAGATAGTCAGGCTTCTCAGCCTTTTTCATTTGTAGATGTCTGTACTCAGACATGTTAAGCTTCGGCATGTGCTTTGACTTGTATGCTCTGATTGTCGGGTCATGAGACCCATGATTGTAATATCTCACTCCTCGGAGCCTATTGAATAAAATACTTGAGTCGTAGAGTCATGTTGTGATGCCATGTTGTATTTGCACATATCGGGCATATTGTGTGTATGTTATTGAAATGCTTGGTATGTGTGGGATCTGACTATCTAGTTGTTTATCCTTAGTAGCCTCTCTTACTGGGAAACGTCACCTAGTGTTTCCACTGAGCCATGGTAGCTTGCTACTGCTCCAGAACACTTAGGCTGGCCGGCATGTGTCCTTCTTCGTTCCTGCGTCTGTCTCTTCGGGGAAATGTCACGCGATGAATACCGGAGTCCTGTTAGCCCGCTACAGCCCGGTTCACCGGAGTCCTGCTAGCCCAGTGCTACAGCCTGGATTCACTCGCTGATGGCCGACACGTTCGATGCTGGGTCATGGATGCCTGTCCCTGTAAGTTTGTGCCACTTTGGGTTCACGACTAGCCATGTCAGCCCGGGCTCCTTATCATATGGATGCTAGCGACACTATCATATACGTGTGCCAAAAGGCGAAACGGTCCCGGGCAAAGGTAAGGCGACACCCGTGGGAATACCGTGCGTGAGGCCGCAAAGTGATATGAGGTGTTACATGCTAGATCGATGTGGCATTGAGTCGGGGTCCTGAGAAAGGTCGATGGAGAGAGTACCATCAGTGTGTTACGAAGATAAAAGATCATTGTCGACATACATGTAGCACGAGAGATGCCTGAGAGACGATGAACGCGTGTAGGTCTAGAGAGATAGTCCTATATAAGCATGAGTGATAGCTATATGAGACGAATATCTGGATTAAAGGGGATTCAAATATTTAAACTAGAGATCACGACATCGATAATATCATAACGCAAATTGGTGTATCAAACATGCATATCCATTTGAATTTGGGCACACGTGTAATGTTATATAGTTTATCAATATTGGTGATCCATAGATTCTTTAATTACAAACAATGCATGGTTTATATGCAATTAATGTCTAAACGGGATTACACTATATGTTGCATGTGTGACACACATTATACATGTTTGAGAAGTTAAAAAAAACCCCGCATGAAACAAACATTAATTGGAGACAGTTAGCGAGGAATGCATACATTGGATTTCAACATAAAGTGGTTTCAAATATTTGAAAATCCAAATTGACGGATACAACCTTATGAATCTGAGATCATGCCATTTGTAAACCATATTTATGTATAAATGGTGTTGTGCTTTTGAAAGTATATATGTAAAAAAATGATGTATATAGAATGTAATTCCAATTGAAAATGGATACCGCCCGGAAAAAATAGTAGAATACAAACGGGATTCGAATTGAGTTGGCACGGTAAACGTGCACTATGCAAAATTTGAACGAAGCGGGGAAAGTCGCAGTAACCGCCCGAAACCAAAATCTACGAGATGGAAATCACTACTGCCTATCCCTACCGTGCAAAGCCTATCTGCTGGAGTTCTATAGGTTTTGATAGGGGTAGGTTTGTAATTTCACCCAAGTGAGACGTAACCGCCTCTCACCCAGATTCATACACGGTGGGCGCCAAAACACAGTGTGCCCTCGGCCGAAATCGACTCCCTCCCCGATTCATATTCATACACGGTGGGTGCCAAAAACAAACTCTCGTCGGCAAATATTCGGTGTATGCGAGATTACCGTCTTACCCCCAACCGACTAATGTTGCTGTGATGTAGTAGAAATTTGAAACGGGGGCTAAGTTTGTAAATTTCCTCGCAGTTGAGACAAGCGCGCCCTGAATACATGGTCCCCCCTTCCTCTCTACCTCCCTTTTCCCCATTCGTACTCCGTGGGCGCCAAAACACCCTCTCCACCCCACCCTCCTCCATCCGCCGCCGTCCGCCACCCCATCCACCGCCGTCCTCCTCCACCATGCCGGAGCTGATACCCCGATGCCGCCGTCCATTACAAGAGATCGACCTCTCTCATCCACGCCTTTGGACTGGGATCCTTGCATCCCGCCCTCTCGCTTCATCCCCGCCGTCGTCCATCTTGCCGGTGCCGCTCCTACGACCATCTCCTCCACCACGCCCTGCCGCCACCGTCTACCCTCCTAGATCTGCTTCCATGCCACCGACAGCCATCGCTACCGCAGGACCGTCAAATTCTCACCAGATGCGTACATAGCACCGCACCAGAGGCGGTACTCTTTCGTATCTGCTCAACTTATTTATCGCAGCAAGAAAATAGATCGCCACTGCTTTACTCTGATTTCTTGTCTTGGTGGCGAAGTTGCCTTTGTCCGGTTTGCACCTTCAGATCTGCCATGGCACGCTCAACACTATACTCCCAATGCTTATGGTTTTCCCCTTTTATATTCCACACTAGTTAAATCACAATAGACTAAATTTCAAAATTGGGTCAGTCGATTTTTCAGAGCTCGCCGGAGTTCGCCGGTGCGATCCAAGGGGCTCGGGTGGTTGTGTGGCCTCGCCAAACAAAGAAAACTCGATGCGAGTGGGGGGTGGGGGTGGCGGAGGAACACAGGCGGTGGGGGCCGGTGGTCCAGTCGGCGGCCCTGTGCGGTGTTCTGTATGGGAAGAATCACAGACAAGGAAGAAGAAGGGTTAGGAGACGTAGGATCTTCATCCAACCGCCTGAAATGGTCGAGAGACAGCTGGGAGTTGCATTCTTAATGCGCTCTGGTTCATCATGTGTGGGCACTGCGCAACCAACATTTTATTATCCAAAATCTTCTTGCTCTTCTTTACCATGTTCGATAGTGCTGGCATGTACGTGATCGATAGGCTTTCAATTACTAGCGGCAATACAACACCGTATTTTCAAGCCAGTTCCGCTTTCCCGATTTATATCGTGGTTATGGTGTACCCCTGTTATGTACACTATGATCTTCCTAGTTGCTGTGTGCTCTTGTTACCATGGTTTGGCAATAAACTATCTGTACAGTATATTATGAACCTATCATCTGCCAGCTATCCTTACTTCTGGAGCCTATTTTTTTGTGTACTTGTGCCAGATTATATAAATGCACGCACGATATTATAGCACACATGAGCTCTCTCATCAGAATCCAGTGATAGCACATAAGTGTTTACAGGGGCGCCCCTATATTAGAATTTCATCTGCATTACAAAGATAATCTCACAACTATTTATGTTTTCATGGTTCTCAGATATTATACGCAATTACAGTGAATATCAGAATCCGCACATCAAAAGAATATTGTGGAACACTGCAATGACTTACAAAATTGGCACCAAGGCATTGAGTGCCATTCTGGAAGCAATGAAACTCGTACGTTGCCCACCTATTGATTCTTGTTCAGAATATCATTCTAATGACTATTCTAACCTCGAGGAGTCAAAGGCAGATGGCCTGTCCTGTTCACCCATCAAGGTGCCTGTTCTAATTTGGCAAGGTTTTATTGATTGCGCATATCTTGCATATGTTGTCTTGCATTTCTTCTACTTTATTGCACCACCATCTGCTTAGTTTACTCATCATATAACTCGAGATGCTATGCCCATTCATTATCAATACATATTCCATCTGTCGTCATACCATGTTTTTCCACTCAAATGCTGTTCTTGTGCATCAGACATCAAAAAGGAAGAGGGTGATTGCCGAACCTGAAGGAGCACCAGCAAAGTCCTTGAAAAACGTGGTGGTGCCGGAGAAATCAGACAGCGCCCCACTTATATTGGCTGTACAACCAGTGACACAAAACATAGGACCGACTCCAGCAGACTCTACCCATACTTGACTGGCCACACCACTAGCCCCACCACACAGGACCTGCACTCCAACAAAGGTATACTGATTTCATTTGCCATAGCACCAGCCGTACCACAGAAAAATCCCACTCCAACAAAAAGTACAACAAGTCCACTAGCCGAAGACCTATCCCAACTGCAGAGACAGCCAATTCCTACAGATTGGAACCCCATTCCATTTATTCCCAGTTTAAAAGACAATGCTTTCAATGTTGTTAGGGACTACGTGCATATATTCCCATCATGGGAAGATTATAGTGAAGACAAACACCCTTTTCACATCTTCCTGTCCAACTTACGTGTAAGTGCTATTATTCATGGTTATTATTTTCCTGTTTTCTGCTGATCAAACACATCAATGATTTACATTACATTGTTGTAAGTAGGTGAGGGTCAATCTGGATAGTCATGATGAGCAAAGCTTGCTTGTGCTTTTCAAGGAAGCATTGCAGCAGTATCGGTGTTACCTGAGGAAATCACACTTTGATGGCAAGTCTATAAACGTATTTCCGGTGAAGTCTCCTGTGCTAAATTTAGAAGACATTGAATGGAAAAACCTTGTTATGCACTGGTCTCATTCCGAGGATGAGGTACTGTCTATGAAATCACATGACTATTTGAACTTCTACTTTTCCGCATGTGCCTCACGGATCTTTTAAGCAGGAAATCAGCTCGAAGAAGAATTCCGGTTTGAAAAGAACGACAGGATATCGCAAATATGCTGCCCGTTGCTTTTCTCTTGTTAGTACTTGTTGTCCTGTATCACTGTACTTGCATACATACCTGGTTCATTATGTGACCGCAGTATGCATGATAGCTTGCTTATCAATTGTTTGCTCCAAATTACCTGATCTGTATGAATGGTTACATTAGTGTAGAATATATCCAATGCCAATGAATTTTTTTAGCTCTGCATTGTTCTTGTAAGTACATGCTGTCCTTTATCAGTGTACTTATATTGACAGGTAGTTGTTCATGTACCATCACTCTGCAGCTTATTTTCCTTTACCCTCCATTTTCTACACATCAGATCTATATTTACTCTTACCATAAGGTTGGTACTGACACTACAAAAAAAAGACACATCCGTGACATTTTGGGCCGAACGAATTTTTTTTCTGTCATACATATGACACTTCTATGACGATAATTGTGACAAAACCCGGTATCATCATAGATGTGGTGGGCTCCTACTTCTATGACAAAAAATCATGACAGAAAATGGGCTTTTCGTCCTAGGCGGGCCAGAGACGCAGCTGCATGACATTCTTTGGGCCGTCCATGACGGAAAAAACCATGGTAGAAGCGAGGGGGAGGAAAATTTCGGGGAGTTGCCGGTTATGGTGGGAGGTCGGGGGTGGAGCGATGCACATTTCTCTCGTAAGTACGCGCGTGTGTGCGAGGCGTTGGCTCTAACTGAAGCCGAGCGAGGCGTTGGGCTCTAACTGAACCCGAGCGATTGCACTGCATGCTACGCGTTACTGAACCCGAGCGATCGATCGATGGCTGTTAACTGAACCTGATGGAGCGATTCCTTCGCTACTGCTGCCAATTGAAGCCGATCGATGCTGCCTCTGGGATGA
>NC_041381.1:522962793-522995291 GCF_002162155.2 Triticum dicoccoides | reverse complement strand
GGTTGAACAGGACCCCGTGGTGTGGAGGGCTGGATGAACAGTAGACGGTGGAGGGGTGCCCGTGGAGGGGTGGTTGAACAGTAGCCGGTGGAGTAGCGCGCGGTGGAGGCTGGATGAACAGGAGCCCGTGGAGGCTGGAGGAGGTTGACGGTAGCCCGTGGAGGCTGGAGGAGGTCGACGGTGGAGATGAACAATATCCCGTGGAGTCCTGTTTTGCGGTACGCCACACCCCTCCCCCCCGATTCGACCGTAGCGCTCCAACACAAGTCTGTTTCGTCCGTTTTGCAGTACGCCACACCCCTCCCGATCAACAGGACCCCCATTTCGACCGTAGGAGGTCCGTTTCCTCCATTTTGTGGTACGCCACACCCCTCTCGATCAACAGGACCCCCGTTTTGACCGTAGGAGGTCCATTTCCTCCGTTTTGTGGTACGCCAGGCCCCTCCCGATCAACGGGACCCCATTCCGAACGTGGCCGGTCGAACACAAGGCCGTTTCCTCCGTTGTGCGGTACGCCAGGCCTCGTTTCCATCGCCTATTCCGTCCAAGCCCTCCCGATGAACACGAGCACACATTCCATTCCGACCCAGCCGATTGGCTCCCCATTAACACGACGACGACGTTGTTTCTCCGTTCAGACCCAACCATGTACGTATGCGCGAGTAGGCGTTTGAGACCCTGCCCGTATGTACATACGTGGCCGTATTTTCTTTCTTGCACCCTCGCCACTGTACATACGTATACATGCTACGTGCGCCCCTCTACTACGACACGTGCGCTCCTCTACATCTACGACATACGCGCACCTCTGCATCGACCAGTATGTACGTACACATTCGCGACCAGAATGACAACGCTACGTACGCTTTGACCAGGTGGGTCCCGACTGTTAGGCACTTCCTTGCGTGCGAAGATGTAGCTGGTGGGTCCCAGTGGTCAGGGGGCGAATCGTTTTTTTTGCCTGGACGCACTTCCTTGCGTGCGAAGGTGTAGCTGGTGGGTCCCAGCAGTTAGGGGGGAAATGTTTTTTTGTGAAATATGGTGGCCCGTCCGGTGGGTCCCTGCTGTCAGGTGGAGGAATAATTATTTTGCGCGTAATAAGGAGGCACTTCCTTGCTGCGGCCATGGACCCAGCTGTCAACTTCTCCACATACAGTCCACGTCCGATGGAAGCAGTTCCTTGACCACGTTGACCACTCCGCGCCGAGAGCACTAGGGCGGTGGATGACGACGATGCCAAGGAAGGGGACGACACGGAGCCGGGGAAGACGCGACAGTGGATGCCCACGCGTAGAGTACAAGGGTTCACTGGTTCGCTGCGGTGTGAGGCTGCCGTCGCCGCAGAATAACAGGGGGTGTGGGTGAGTAGAGGGATGTCCTGGCCAGCGGTGGGAGTAGTAGGGGGCGGTGAGGCCTCCGCCGCATCATAGCCGACCATGAGAGGCGGGATCACGAGGCACGACCGGCACTGGTTTGGGCGGCTGGAGCAAGAAGACCAGAGGTTGAAGAAGCACTACGACCGTTGGATGGACATCGTACGGTCACTAGAGCTAGAATCGTGCATATTGACTAAGTTGACAAAGCCCTCCGTCCCCGTCAACTTAGTAGGCCCACAAGTCAGCCTGCCACTATACTGGGTCCCAGCTAACAGGGGGAGTATTCATTTTTTTGTGCGTAATAAGGAGACACTTCCTTGGGTGTGAAGATATAGCTGGTGGGTCCGAGCTCTCAGCGGCGGTAACGTTTTTTTCATGAAATACTGAGGCCCTTCGGTTGGTCCCCGATGTCAGGTGGAGGAAACATTATTTTGCGCGTAATAATGAGGCATTTCCTTACATGCGGCCGTGGACCCAGCTGTCGGCCTCTCCATGTACAGTCCACTTCAGATGCATGTCGGTCATTGACCATGTTGACCAGGCTGCGCCGAGAGCACTAGGGCGGTGGACGACGGCGAGGCCTAGGAAGGGAACGACACGGAGGCAGGGAAGACTCAGCAGTTGTTTCCCACGCGGAGGGGAGTACGACTGAACGAGGGTTTACTGGTTCGTCTGCCGTCGCTGGAGAATAACAGCAGGTGTGGGTGAGTAGAGGGATGGCTAGGCTAGCGATGGGAGTACGGTGAGTCGGTGAGGCCTTCGAGGCAGCCCAGCCGGCCGCGGGAGGAGGGAGCAGGCAGTCCCGCCGACGCTTGTTTGAGTGGCTGGAGCAGGAAGAGCAGAGATTGAAGAAGCACGACGGCCATTGGATGGCCATCCAACAGTCACTGCTTGTATGTCAACCTTTTTTTAGGAAAGCCTCAAATCTGTGGAAAACAACATACAACCCATCTTCCATTATTTCTAATAATTTACAGCCCATTTGCTAATTCTTAAAGTTTTGTTTGGAGCCCATATTCTTTTTGTTAGCATTACAACCCATATTGTGGCCATGGTTAAAAAATTATACGAAATTTTGCATATTTCGGTGCGGTCCGAACTCTTTTTAATCCCGAAATTTTGACTAACATTCAAACTGATTTTAAAACGAAATGTATATCAATATAAAATCCAACAAATTCTCCACGCATAAAAAATAATGTAATTTAAAATCTCGAAATGAAAAAAAAGATATTTGAAACTAATTGCCACTTTGATGTGTCTTAAAAATGTACAACCCATTTCTCATTACTGATGGGCCATTTTCTCGGCCAGCCGAATGAAAGCTCTCCTTGTCTTGAAAGATTTGTAGCCCAACAGGCCTGACAAAGCGACTTACTTGGCAAATCACAAAAAAACTGGGCTGTGGCCGTGGACCCAGCTGTCAGCCTCTCCATGTATAGTATTCTTTCGATGGAAGTCATTCCTTGACCACGTTGACCACGCCGCGCGGAGAGCACCATGGCTGTGGACAACGGCGAGGCCTAGGAAGGGGACAACACGGAGCCGGGGAAGACGCGACAATGGAAGCCCGCGCGGAGAGGAGTACGAGGGTTCACTGGTTCGGCTGCGGTGTGAGGCTGCCGTCGCCGTAGGGCCTGGCCAGCGGTGGGAATAGTAGGGGGCGGTGAGTCCTCCGCGGCAGCACAGCCAGCCACGGTCGGCAGGAGCATGAGGCACGACCGGTGCTGGTTTGGGCGGCTGGAGCAAGAAGACCAGAGGTTGAAGAAGCACTACGGCCGTTGGATGGACATCGTACGGTAACTGGAGCTAGAATCGTTCATATTGACTAAGTTGACAAAGCCCTTCGTCCCCGTCAACTTAGTAGGCCCACAAGTCAGCCTCCCACCAAGGTGGGTCCCAGCTAGTAGGGGGAGTATTCTTTTTTTTGTGCGTAATAAGGAGGCACTTCCGGTGGGTCAGAGCTGACAGCGTGGGGGGACGTTTTTTTCGCGAAATACGGTGGCCCGTAAGGTAGGTCCCAGCAGTCAGGGGGCAAATGTTTTTTAGCAAAATACGGTGGCCCGTCCAGTGGGTCCCTACTGTTAGTTGGAGGAATCATTATTTTCCGCATAATAAGGAGGCACTTACTTGCTACGGCCGTGGACCCAGCTAAGACTCTCCACGTACAGTATACTTCCGATGGAAGTCGTTCCTTGACCACGTTGACCTCGCCGTGTTCCGTTGCATGCATGCGTCCATGGGCGTGGTGCATCCCCACTGTCAGCCTCTCACGTACAGTCATCTTGCAATGACTCTCGGTTGTTGACCACGTTGACCACACTGTGCCGAGCGCACCTAGACTGGAACGACCCGGAGATGGGGAAGACAGGACAGTGGAGTCGCAGATGGAGAGGAGTGGGAAACTTCACTGGTTCAGGTGTGCGGCAGCATAGCCGTGGTGCCGCCCACGGGAGACAGGAGCGAGAACAGAGGTTGAAGAAGGAGCACGGCTGTTGGATTAACATCCAATGGTCCAGCTACTAGAATCATTTGTTGATTAAGTTGACAAAGCCGTGCGTACACGTCCACTTAGCAGGCCCACAAGTCAGTCACCAAATCTGACGGGTCCCAGCTGTCAACGGGATGAATAATTTTTTTTGCAAAACAAGGAGGCACTTCCTTCCGTGCGAAGATACAGCCGGTGGGTCCCAGCTGTCAGGTGGAGGAAACCTTTTTTTCAGATTAATAAGGAGGAACTTTCCTTGCGTGCGACCATGGACCTCGTGGGTCCCAGCCGTCAGGCTCTCCACGTACAGTCCTCTTCCGACGACTCTCGTTTGTTGACCACTCCGCACCGAACACAGCGAGGCGGTGGACGACGGCAAGGCCCCAGACGGGAATGACTCGGAGATGGGAAAACGCGACTGTGGAGTCACAGATTGAGAGGAGGAGAAGGGTTATAACTGGTTCTGTTGCAATTCATATCAAACTCAGGTTCACAGGACACGTTCATATTCATAGCCAACATTCACTATCAACAACTCAAAAGATTCATATATACACAAGCTCAGCATATCTATGCATCCAAATGATTGATAGATCACACGACAATATTCATACATAATTCCCAAAAAGATTCAGATATACACATGTTCAGTATGTTTATGCATCCAAATGATTGAGATCACAGCCAATATGATCCATGGACGAACTTTAATTACCTAGGGTACAGACTGGTAAATGGTGTTCAATCAGAGGTACTTCTTGCTAAAATTAGTTCTTGTACGAGTAAACTTTCGAGTACATAAGAGGCAGCACAGACAATCTGAACTTTGCTTGTAGGTTTATCCTCAAATAGTTGCCTCGTGCCGACGGAGGTTTGAGCAACTTGGCCACTACTTTCATCCAATTAGTTTACTAGCTCATCTTGGTCCTGTATCTCGCTAAAATTCTACATTGCAGACGAGAAAGGAGGCGGTTGAGAAAATGAACCACCCAAATTTTTTGTGCAGTTCAACTGAAATAGAGCATCCTTGCGTGAAGACTGATTAAGTCCCAGATAAATATACGCGTCAACCAACTTGTCTGGAATCTTTAGACTCCATGCCATATAGTTCGCTACCATATGTGCCGATAACCAAAAGGCACAAGTTGGGACCAAAGACTGGACTGCGTTTTTCTAGGCTATGCACCAAGCAATATTTTTGGCGTTCACTCTCCTAATACTTGGAGTTTGACAATTGGTTGACGCCGGTTGATACTCGAATGAATATAGGCACTTCTTGTCAACATCGATGCTTGTCTGAGTGAACTTTGGAGTACATAGCAGTAGCATAAGTACCTGTCCATCTAATCATTTTATGCAGTTCTACTGAAATCACCCGATGTAATGATTTGCCTGTGAGTTCAGGCTCCAAATCGACAAACAGTAGCACAATACCAAATTACCAATACATATGACAGGCACAATAATCAGGATAAAGACCAGTACCAACCTGTGTGAGGTAGCATATTAATTACTATTTCCTTTGACTGGAAGCCGAGATAAGCCAAGCGATTGACAGCAAAGGAAGAAAGCAAGCGGAGATTAGCGACTGACAGGAAAGGACGGAAGCTGTCGAGGCAATGAAGCACCCAAAGTTTTTGTGCAGTTCCACCAAAATCGAGCATCCCTGTTGGCACATATATTGAGAGAGTGAGATTACTGTAATAATGGGACTAGTTGATGAAACATACACTAACAAATAGAAGCACCCTCATTATCTTAATGGGTAAAGTTAGCAACATAGTAGTCTTGCTTAAAGAGAGGTATTAGTTTATTTAATCAGTGCCAATTAGCTCAACTCAACACTCAAAGCATTGCCATTTATCATAGGTTGCAAAACTTAAAAGTGCAAAGATAAAGGAGTTTCTCATGACAGTAGCACGATACAAATAGAGATGACAGCAAACTAATATGGATGAAGGCCTTAGGCCCGTACCAACTGAGAAAAAAAGCTTATTCATGTAGTCCCATAAGAGATGATAAAGCACTCACTGGAATCACACAATAGTATATATTTTTGTGCACTTCAAATGTATGGTTGAAATCACTCTTGTTTACCAGTGCTGAGATTATATCGAAAGATTATCAAGAACTTCCAGCAGAGTTAAAGCACTGGCTGGGATACAGTTCATTGTATTGTCTTGTGTAGTTCCACTAAAATGTATGATTGGTGCAACATGATCCCTGTTTGCACAAGTAGGAACAAGGTGAAACCTTCATTAGCTTAGTGAGAAAGGATAGGAAGACATTAGCATATTACTCAAACAGTAGCATCAAATTCATGATGGACAATACGCAAAACATTGCCTCATTGAACCAATGTCAATAAATTGATATGCAAAACAATAGCACTATTATGTCATGAAACTAATAATATTCCCTCCCCGCTCCACCACATAATTCACCTCCATAGACAAACATTCACACGTACATGATTCAGCATAGGGTCCTACTAAAGATTTGTTTAACTCCAACAGGAAAAATAGGCAGTAATAAATTAGTGGTACTTAAGTGCTCCTAATTAATTAAGTGAGACAACAGAAGTGGAAGGGCTCCTTGGAGGATCGTCTCACATGTAAGGTAGTCATTGCTAGAGCCCTTGAATAGCCTCGACTGAGGTCTCTGGCTTCAGCAAGATTGGTGGCACTGATTATTCTTCTTCTTATTCCTCTTCATGCTATGTTTCTCTTTCTCCTCACCAGTTGGTGAAACCAAGTACATGATTTGTGTCACACCCTAGCTAGTTCATGCATTAGAGTGTTGCATCATGTCTATTTCTTTCAGCAGAAACTTGAAATGGGGATGACAGAACCCCCAGCCCCCTCTGAATCCAACTAGGGTTTACTAAAAATATTTTCAATGAAACTGAAATGCCCTTCTAAAATCTCCATCATTTTTGTTTTGGTTCAGAACCTCTGCCAAAAGTTGTGCACAATTTTCTAGATCATCCTAAGGTCTTTGAATTAATTCATAAGTATTTGAATTTGGACGTTTAAAATCTATAAAATATTTTAAGTGTCCAAATAATCCAAAACTAAAATGTTCCATGTTGTTTATTTTCCAAACAGTAGGCATGAGCAGTTTAGGGATTTTTGGAGTTGCTTACGTATTTTTAGAAATTCCACAAAGTTACAGAAAAAATAGAAAACAGAGATAAAAAGAGAGAGAGGGAACTAACCTGGCAGCCCACCAGCCGGCCCACCTAGCCGGCCCAGCCCAGCAACCGCTCCAGCGATCTGCTTGGCTTGGCCAGGCAGGCAGGCAGGTGCTCGACGGCGACTCCAGCGCACGCCACGCAGCTGCTCGCCGCCCTGCTTCCTCCCCTCGCCGCCCTGCTGGCCGGTACGACCTCCACGTCGCGCCCCGAACCCCGTGGACACATCCATTCGCCCCTACCTCTCTCCCTCGCTCTCCCGTTCCATGGCCGACGCTGCCGCGCCCGCACCACCGTGAAGCCCGCGTTCTCCGTCGTCCCTGCGCCGCGCCACCGGGTCCAGGAGCTCTGCCGCCCTCCTCTACTTCGAGCTAGCCGAGCCCCGAGCGCTCGCTTGCCTCGAGGCCTCTACACCAACCTCGTCCGACCCCGCCATCGCCGGAGATCCCTTTTGCCGTCACCGCCGCACCAGCTCGTCCCTGACCGCGCCGTCTGCTTCCTTGAGACCTCTGTGAGCCCAGCTACCTTCTCCCCCTTCCCTTTCTCGCTCTCGTGCACCACAGCGAGCACACGAAGCTTCACCGCACGCGCCACCGCCGAGCTCGTCGCCGACGTGTCTCCGGCCAACCACCGGCCACACCATCGTGTCCAACACACTCAGGCATCCCCAGGAGCCCAACGCACCTCACCACGAGCCTCGCTGAGTCCCGAAGCCTCGCGTTCATCTTCACCCGACTCCGGCGACCGCCAAGGTCGTCGCCGGCAACGTTTCCGGCCACCCCGAGCTCAACCAACACCACCAAGAGCTGCGGCTTGCTCCCAGCTACGCGTAGACGCCCTCCGCCGCTCATTTGGTCGCCGGAACGCACTAATGCACTCTCTCCGTCGCGTCTGGCCTTGCTGGCGGCTAAACGCCGGCGTGTTTGACCCCGTTGACTTGACTGGGTGGGCCCAGGTTGACTCCCCCTGAGTCTATGACAAGTGGGGCCCGTTCTGCTAATTAACTTAGATTAGCACTAACTAAATTTAGTTAGTTTAAATAACTACTGACACGCGGGACCCACTGGTCAGTTTGACCTGGACCAGCTCCGTTGACCACTAACATCATCCTGACGTAATGCTGACGTAGTAAGTTATTTACTGGAATTATTATTACACAGGAAATTCCAGAAAATACCACAAACTTCAAAAAATATAGAAATTAATCTGTAGCTCCAAATGCAAAGTGTTATATATGAAAAATGATCAGAAAAATCCAATCTATCCATCTGTACTGGTTTCATGCATGTTTAAAGAAGTTAACCTGTTGTTTAGTACAGAATAAGATAAAGCACTTAAAAGGGCCACTTATGAGTTTGAAACTTGAATCTTTGGTTAAAAATAGTTCAAACCCATTTGGTCTTAGTTGCATTAGCCCAATACACTCATTTTGCCATGTCTCATGCATGCATCATATTGTTGCATATTGTTTTGTGATGATTGTGTATCGATGCTCTCTGCGGCAGGTTCTGTCCCCGAGGAGTACCGTGATTACCCCAACGAAGAACAATATCAGTGCACCGACCCATCAGGAAAGCAACCAACCATTTGATCATATCGATACAATCCCATGTTCTCGCTTCTGCTCTGTTTTACTGCATTAAGAGAACGCGATTCAAACTACTGTGTGCTGCGGTAGTTGAACCCATTTCCTCTGCATGACTTGTCATTGCCACAGTAACTAGATGAAACCCACTAGCATGTGTAGGAGTTGATTGAGCCATATGTATGTGTTGTTCCTACCTTGCTATGCCTGCTATGCTTAGAGTCGTGTCAGGTCTGGATTATCTGGGTGATGAGCTAGAGTGAAATGATCATGTGGGTATGAGAGTAATGTGTTGAACACGATTTGGTAAAGGTATTGATGAGAGGCCATGTAGGAGTACATGGTGGGTTGTTTCATTGAAGCCGTCCTTAAGCACTGAGATCTGTATGTGTGATATAAGAATCAGCTACTACCATGCATTGGGCCCGAAACCAATGGACCCTCTCGGCTTCTTAATCACCCTTGTTCTCTGTCCAGGAGTTGCAACTAGTTTCTGGTGTTTGTAGGATATGTGTTGGAGGCCGTGCGTAGCGCTGACCCTAGGGGTGGGCTATGATGCGGTAGATACACCATGGCATGGTGTACCAGGCGCCCGTTTGGTGTCTCGGGAACCCTGCACACATCGTTTGGGGCTGTGAGCGAAACCCCGACCGGATCTCCTCGCGGATGGAACCCGAATAGGTGATAAACCTGGACTAGAGACTTGAGTGTTTAGGTAGGCCGTGGCCGACACCCTCGCTGGGCTTCCGCTTGAAGGTTGCCGAGTACATGTCGTGTAAACGGCGGTAAGTGGTGAGAGCATGTGTGAAGAAGTACACCCCTGCAGGGTTAACATCATCTATTCGAATAGTCGCATCCGCGGTAAAGGACTACTTGGTTGCCTATACAGTTCATAGACAAGTAAATGGATACTACTAAAAGCCTCAAGATAAGCGTGAGTGCCGAGGATGGCTCTTCCGTAGGATGACGGAGGTGGATCCTCGGTTGTGTATTGAAGTGGTGAGTAGTGGACTCAAGTCCGCAAAACCATTTCAAGTTGGAGTCTCGTAAGATAGCTTAGCCAAGAGTCAAAGCTGGCTTGCTGTAATAAGCCCACCAACCCTTCTTGATAATGTGCATGTATGTAGGATCTGATGTAAGTCTTGCTGAGTACCCTTGTACTCATGTTGCTTTAATTTACATTTGACAGAAGATGCTACAACCACTTCTGACGGGTTCTTCGTAGACGTTGACATCAATGAGTAGACTGAGGCCCAGGTGGTGATCCTGAGCTTGTGAAGGACCATGTATATAGCTAGGCTTACCCAAGCCTCTTTTATTTTACTAGTTGTCTGTACTCAGACAAGTTACTTCTGCTGTTGGCTTGTATGCTTGTATGACTTGAATGTGGGTCGTGTGACCCGTACTTGTGTGTATGATATGTATGGCTCTCGGAGCCTTTAAATAAAGTACTTGTGTTGTAGAGTCATGTTGTGATGCCTTGTTGTATTTGCACATATCGAGCATATTGTGTGTATGATTGAAATGCTTGGTATGTGTGGGATCTGACTATCTAGTTGTTTATCCTTAGTAGCCTCTCTTACCGGGAAATGTCTCCTAGTGCTTGCTACTCCTCCAGAACACTTAGGCTGGCCGGCATGTGTCCTTCGTCGTTCCTGTGTCTGTCCCTTCGGGGAAATGTCACGCGATGAATACCGGAGTCCTGCTTGCCCGCTACAGCCCGGTTTACCGGAGTCCTGTTAGCCCAGTGCTACAGCCCGGATTCACTCGCTGATAACCGACACGTTCGATGCTGGGTCATGGATGCCTGTCCCTGTAAGTCTGTGCCACTTTGGGTTTACGACTAGCCATGTCAGCCCGGGCTCCTTACCATATGGATGCTAGCGACACTATCATATACGTGTGCCAAAAGGCGCAAACGGTCCCGGGCAAAGGTAAGACGACACCCGTGGGAATACCGTGCGTGAGGCCGCAAAGTGATATGAGGTGTTACATGCTAGATCGATGTGGCATTGAGTCGGGGTCCTGACAGCGTTGGCATCAGAGCCGGACTGCCTGTAGGTTCTCCAAGCCAAACTGGTCGATGTTGATTCTAGAAATGCTTTAGTTATATGTAGGGGAATTGATTGTGGGAGGGAACGTAAGGCTCTTTTTACTTCTTTACCTCATGGCATTCTAATCTGAGTCAATCCATTCTTCCACCGGGGGTTAAGGATTAGGATCTCTTCTCTCTATCAGGTTCACGTGTTACTAATCCATAGTATCTTATAGGTTTGATGATTACAAGCCTAGTTCAGTTCTACTACCCTATTATGTTGCTAAGATGGACCCAGAACCTTGATATGATGTTGTTGATTGTCTATGCAATTCCTTGCAAAATGTCTCAAAATCCTTTTTGAGCATTTACGGCCGTTATGCTGTCCAAATTCTATTGGAAATTCTAATGCCTTTGTATTATATCATGTTTCAGATGGCTTCCCGCCCTCAGAATCAAGTGGTTCGCCTGACTCGATGCCTCGATGTGCCGGGTCATACGGCTATGTTAGTCCGTGTAATGATCGAGATGGGTTACCGTTGGTATCCCAAATACACGGTCGAAGAGCAGTTCCGAGACTTTAATCAAAGCCAATATCTCTGCACTGTCAGGATATTTCCCTCTTATCCTGGATCTACCGAGCCCCTCCACTGTTCCTATGGACTCGGGGTTACTATTGAGATGGCTGTGCAGGATGCTGCCTACTCTATGATAACCATCATGCGAGTCAGGACTGGCCTACTTCGAAACACCGACTTCCGATATATGCCAGCTTCACTCCCGGGAGCACAAGGGTATCTCCAGGCTATCTATGCTGACTCCACTCAGGAGGACTCACTAACTCGCACCACTGCCGAGATGCTCGAGGATAAGGACCGAGAGAACCGTGCCTTGAGGCTGGAGCTCTTCAACACCCGTGCTGATCATTGGGCCACTTTGACTCGGTTTGCACCGGCTGTGCAAGTTGGATGTATGGATACGAGGGATCTGTATCCTATGAGATCTGCTCTGCCAGACATGGTGGATTGGCGTGATGTGGGCGGCATCACCCCACCCCGTGGTCCCCGCAAGCAACCGTTTGTTGGTCCAAGACCTCATCCTAGCCCCTATGGTCCACAAGCTCCTCAGGACCATCTGTTTCCGGATGGTCACGTTGAGCTTCTAGGCTATGGTGGTGATTTCTATGAGGACTACTACGGAGCTGTCTGAGTTAGTAGTAGATTCACTAGTATTGTAATAGTTGTATTTCCACCGTCCTGCATGACCTGTGGAATATGACTTAGTGGGTATCAATTCCGGAGGTGTAAAAAAATAATGTATAGGAGCTTGGAATGCCTCCGATGAGATGTAATCTTCCTTTCACCGTAGTACTACTTTGTTTGGTTTTGTACTAACCTTGTATGGTGTGTATGACGATGGAATAAAAGAAGCAGTTTCTGTATCTACCATGTCATACGGATGATCATCTTGCATTCCAATTTATCCATTACATTCTACATTTCTATGTCAGAATCTTATCATCCTAGACTAAACCATTGTCTTGTTTTCCTAGGATGGTTCACACCCGCAACAACCCTGCTCCCCGAGAGCAGGCCGAAGGCAGCAGAGTTGGGGAAGCAAACCTGCCTTACCCTCCTTCTCTGGCCGAGGTTATGCTGGAAGCTGAGAGAAACAAGAGGGAGACCAACCGTTTGTTGGAGCGCATCGATCAGAACACATCACACCATCAGAGGAATAACTTGGTGTCGCTCAGTGATTTCATCAAGTTACATCCACCCACCTTCCACCACTCCGTCGAGCCTCTTGACGCCGATGACTGGCTTCGCAGTATTACTCACAAGCTACGCTCTGCACTCGTAGCTGAGGCTGATAAGGTCACATTTGCTACATATCATCTCGAAGGCCTCGCCAGTCTCTGGTGGGAGAACTATGAGGCTATGCGCCCAGTGGGCCAGGTCACTACTTGGGCTGAATTTAGTGAGGCTTGCCGTGAACATCACATTCCGAAGGGTCTTATGGACCGTAAACGTGAGGAGTTCTGCAGTTTCACTCAAGGTAGACTCTCTGTGGATGCTTACAGCAGGGAGTTCGGTAACCTAGCATGTTATGCAACTGAGGAAGTTTCCACCGATGCCAAGAAGCAGGCAAGGTTCTGCAAGGGACTTAGCCCTGAGCTTTGCTGTGACCTCCGTCTGCATGAGTGCACATCTTTTCAGAAGCTTGTAAACAAAGCCATCAGTGCTGAGTCTGGTCAGACTGGTTATGAAGCAACACGCAAGCATGGCCGTGACATGGGTTCCTCATCCGGTGCTGGACCACAGAAGCACCGGGTGTGGGTACCTAACACTGCCCTGCCACCCAGGTTCACACCGAGGCCATCCTATCAGGCGCCTCGCCCAACTCAACAGTATGTACCAGCTAAGCCCTATGGTGGGCCAACCAACAATGCTCCTCCATGCACCAGTCCCGTGACATGCTTCAAGTGTGGGGAATCGGGCCACTATATGCGCGAGTGTCCCCAGACCAACCCCAACCTATCTGGAAAAGCTGTTGGCCGTGGCAAGCCGACAGGGAAAGTGTTCTACACCAAGCCGGCGCCGCTGCACGTGGCCATGTCAACTGTATCTCTACTGAGGAGGCTTAGGAGGATCCCAAAGTCATACTCGGTACGCTCCTTGTTAACTGCCACCCGACATCTTTTCTTTTCGATACTGGAGCATCTCATTCATTTATATCCGAGAGCTATGCTCGTCTGCACAACACCACATTATGTGAGATGCCCACCTCCATGGTAATTCAAACCCCGAGATCCAAATGGCAAACTTCTAGAGTAAGCCATGGGAATGAAATTCAAGTCGACAGACTTGTTTTTGTCGCGTCATTGATAGCTCTCAAATCTTCGGATATTAATATCATCTTGGGTATGGACTGGATGTTAGCCCATCATGCCAAGATTGATTGCTTCTCTAGGACTGTTTAACTCACACATCCTTCGGGAAAGATAGTCAATGTCTTGACCCGAGTAGCCAAGCGACAGCTATATTCCCTTAATGCCAGTCCTTTACCAGACCTCGAAGACGTTCCGGTAGTCCGTGACTTTCCGGATGTCTTTCCAGAAGAATTGCCAGGTGTTCCACCTGACAGAGATGTCGAGTTCGTGATAGATCTCATTCCAGGAACTGTCCCAATTTCTAGAAGACCCTATAAGATGGCACCACTAGAACTAGCCGAGCTTAAGAAACAACTCGATGAGTCCTTGAAAAAGGGTTTCATCCGCCCTAGTTAATCTCCATGGGCTTGCCCCGTCCGCTTCGTCAAGAAGAAGGATGGTACGGATCGGATGGTGGTAGATTATCGACCCGTCAACTTGGTCACAATAAAGAACAAGTATCCGCTCCCCAGGATCAATGAGCTGTATGATCAGCTTGCTGGATCCTCAGTCTTCTCTAAGATGGATTTGAGGTTAGGCTACCATCAAATCAAAATCAGGAATGGGGACATTCCCAAAACGGCCTTTGTTACTCGTTAAGGCCAATATGAGTACACCGTCATGTCCTTCGGTTTAACCAACGCTCCAGCCACCTTCTCTCGGTTAATGAACTCAATCTTCATGGAGTATTTGGATAAATTCGTCATGGTTTACCTCGATGATATACTCATCTACTCCAAGAATGAGGAAGAACATGCCGAGCATCTAAGACTAGTGTTGATGAAACTTCGAGAGCATCGCCTTTATGCCAAGTTCTCTAAATGTGAATTTTGGTTGCCAGAAGTGACCTATCTAGGACATGTAGTTTCTGGTAAAGGTATTGCTGTCAATCCCGAGCGAGTTCAAGCCGTCCTTAATTGGACTCCACCTGAATCGGTCAAGCAAGTTTGGAGTTTCCTTGGCTTAACGAGCTATTGTCGTTGCTTTGTCGAGAATCTCTCCAAAGTTGCTAAACCTCTAACTTAACTCCTCAAGAAAGATAAAAAGTTCGAGTGGACTCCACAATGTGAGCACAGTTTTCAGGAATTGAAAAGACGCCTGACTTCTGCTCCCGTACTGGTACCACCAGACTTCTCCAAGGACATTGTTATCTATTGCGACGCCTCGCGACAAGGACTAGGTTGCATTCTTATGCAAGATCGTCACGTAATTGCTTATGCTTCACGGCAATTGCACCCACATGAGGAAAATTATCCTACTCATGATCTAGAGCTTGCAGCTGTAGTCCATGCACTCAAAACCCGGCGACATTACCTCCTCGGTAATCGTTGCGAAATCTTCACTGATCACCAAAGTCTGAAGTACATATTCACCCAACCGGATTTGAATCTCAGGCAAAGACGTTGGGTCGAGTTGATCATAGATTTCGACTTAGGGATAACTTACACCCTAGGAAAAGCCAATGTCATGGCTGATGCACTAAGTCGTAAATCTTATTGTAACAATCTGATGTTACAACAAAGTCAACCGCTTCTCCATGAGGAATTTCGGAAGCTTAACCTTCACATCGTTCCTCAAGGATTCCTTTGCACCTTGGTGGCGAAACCTACTCTTACAGATCAAATCATCGCTGCCCAAAAACGAGATAAAGGAACATCTCGGATCAAGGAGAACATTGCTAGCGGAGATGCTAAATGTTTCTCTACAAATGGTCATGGCGTTGTGTACTTTGAGAACCGTCTAGTGGTTCCCAAGAACCAACGTTTACGGTAGTTGATCCTTAAGGAAGATCATGAATCTCCTCTCACCATTCATCCCAGTAGCACTAAGATGTATCAGGACCTATGCCAGAGGTTCTGGTGGACTAGGATGAAGAGAGACATTGCTCAGTTTGTTGCTAATTGCGACGTCTGTCGTCGTGTAAAAGCAAAGCATCAACGGCCTGCTGGCACCCTTCAACCCTTAGCTATTCCTGAATGGAAATGGGATAAAATTGGTATGGATTTCATCACCGGTTTTCCCATGACCAAGAGAGGGAATAATGCTATCTTCGTTGTTATCGATCGTCTTTCTAAAGTAGCCCATTTCTTGCCTGTTCGTGAGAGTATAACCGCTAGTCAGTTAGCAGACTTGTACATCTCCCGAATAGTGTCCCTTCATGGTGTTCCACTGGAAATTTAACTCGGATCGAGGAAGTGTCTTCACCTCTCGATTTTGGGAAAGTTTCCAAAATGCTATGGGAACCCGCCTTTCCTTTAGCACTGCTTTTCACCCTCAATCAAGTGGTCAAGTAGAACGCGTCAACCAGATTCTAGAAGACATGCTTCGAGCTTCTGTTATCTCATTCAGAATGGATTGGGAGAAATGCCTTCCATTTGCCGAATTTGCTTATAACAACAACTATCAATCTAGCTTGGGTACAGCCCGTTTTGAAGTTCTCTATGGACGAAGGTGTCGAATGCCTCTTAACTGGTCAGAAACCGGGGAAAGACAATTCTTTGGCCCGGATATGATCCAGGAAGCAGAAGAGCAAGTTCGCATCGTTCGTGAAAAGTTGAAAACAGCCCAATCTCGTCAAAAGAGTCAATATGACCGAAAACATAAGGCTATGACTTTTGAGGTTGACGAGAAGGCTTACCTTCGGGTTACTCCTCTGAAGGGAACCCATCGTTTCGGTATCAAAGGCAAATTGGCTCCTCGCTACATTGGACCTTTTCGCATTCTTGCCAAGCGAGGAGAAGTTGCCTACCAATTGGAACTACCTCCGCATCTCTCCAGAGTCCACGATCTCTTCCACGTTTCTCAACTCAGGCGTTGCTTCTCAGATCCTATCCGTGGAGTGGACCACAAAATGCTTGATCTTCAAGATAACGTCACGTATCGAGAGTACCCCGTTCGTATCCTCGATCAAGCCGAGCGTACCACTCGACGTCATAATATCCAGTTTCTCAAGGTTCAATGGTCGCATCATTCTGAGAAGGAAGCAACCTGGGAAAGGGAGGATCGTCTTCGACTTGAGTATCCCGCCTTCTTCCCAGAGGAACCTAAATCTCGAGACGAGATTCTTTTGAGTGGGGGTGAGTTGTCACACCCTAGCTAGTTCATGCATTAGAGTGTTGCATCATGTCTATTTCTTTCAGCAAAAACTTGAAATGGGGATGACAGAACCCCCAGCCCCCTCTGAATCCAACTAGGGTTTACTAAAAATATTTTCAATGAACCTGAAATGCCCTTCTAAAATCTCCATCATTTTTGTTTTGGTTCAGAACCTCTGCCAAAAGTGGTGCACAATTTTCTAGGTCATCCTAAGGTCTTTGAATTAACTCATAAGTATTTGAATTTGGACGTTTAAAATCTATAAAATATTTTAAGTGTCCAAATAATCCTAAACTAAAATGTTCCATGTTGTTTATTTTCTAAACAGTGGGCATGAGCAGTTTAGGGATTTTTGGAGTTGCTTACGTATTTTTAGAAATTCCACAAAGTTACAGAAAAAAATAGAAAACATAAATAAAAAGAGAGAGAGGGAACTAACCTGGCAGCCCACCAGCCGGCCCACCTAGCTGGCCCAGCCCAGCAACCGCTCCAGCGAGCTGCTTGGCTTGGCCAGGCAGGCAGGCAGGTGCTCGACGGCGACTCCAGCGCGTGCCATGCAGCCGCTCACCGCCCTGCTTCCTCCCCTCGCCGCCCTGCTTGCCGGTACGACCTCCACGTCGCGCCCCGAACCCCGTGGACACATCCATGCACCCCCTACCTCTCTCCCTCGCTCTCCTGTTCCATGGCCGACGCTGCCGCGCCCGCACCACCATGAAGCCCATGCTCTCCGTCGTCCATGCGCCGCGCCACTGTGTCCAGGAGCTCCGCCGCCCTCATCTACTTCGAGCTAGCCGACCCCCGAGCGCTCGCTTGCCTCGAGGCCTCTGGACCAACCTTGTCCGACCCCGCCATCGCCGGAGATCCCTTTCACTGTCGCCGCCGCACCAGCTCGTCCCCGACCGCGCCGTCTGCTTCCTAGAGACCTCCGTGAGCCTAGCTACCTTCTCCCCCTTCCCTTTCTCGCTCTCATGCACCACAGCGATCACACGAAGCTTCACCGCACGCGCCACCGCCGAGCTCGTCGCCGACGTGTCTCCGGCCAACCACCGGCCTCACCACCGTGTCCAACACACTCACGGCATCCCTAGGAGCCCAACGCACCTCACCACGAGCCTCGCCGTGTCCCGAAGCCTCGGGTTCATCTTCACTCGACTCCGGCAGCCGCCAAGGTCGTCGCCGGCAACGTTTCCGGCCACCTCGAGCTCAACCACCACCACCAAGAGCTGCGACTTGCTCCCAGCTACGCGTAGACGCCCTCCGCCGCTCATTTGGTCGCCGGAACGCACTAATGCACTCTCTCCGCCGCGTCTGGCCTTGCCGGCGGCTAAACGCCGGCGTGTTTGACCCCATTGACTTGACTGGGTGGGCCCAGGTTGACTCCCCCTGAGTCTATGACAAGTGGGGCCCGTTCTGCTAATTAACTTAGATTAGCACTAACTAAATTTAGTTAGTTTAAATAACTACTGACACGCGAGCGGGACCCACTGGTCAGTTTGACCTGGACCAGCTCCGCTGACCACTAATGTCATCCTGATGTAATGCTGATGTAGTAAGTTATTTACTGGAATTATTATTACACAGGAAATTCCAGAAAATACCACAAACTTCAAAAAATCATAGAAACTAATCTGTAGCTCCAAATGCAAAGTGTTATATATGAAAAATGACCAGAAAAATCCAATCTATCCATCTGTACTGGTTTCATGCATGTTTAAACAAGTTAACCTGCTGTTTAGTACAGAATAATATAAGCACTTAAAAGGGCCACTTATGAGTTTGAAACTTGAATCTTTGGTTCAAAATAGTTCAAACCCATCTGGTCTTAGTTGCATTAGCCCAATACACTCATTTTGCCATGTCTCATGCATGCATCATATTGTTGCATATTGTTTTGTGATGATTGTGTATCGGTGCTCTCTGCGGCAGGTTCTGTCCCCGAGGAGTACTGTGATTACCCCAACGAAGAACAATATTAGTGCACCGACCCATCAGGCAAGCAACCAACCATTTGATCATATCGATACAATCCCATGTTCTCGCTTCTGCTCTCTTTTACTGCATTAAGACAACGCGATTCAAACTGCCGTGTGCTGCAGTAGTTGAACCCATTTCCTCTGCATGACCTGTCATTGCCACAGTAACTAGATGAAACCCACTAGCATGTGTAGGAGTTGATTGAGCCATATGTATGTGTTGTTCCTACCTTGCTATGCCTGCTATGCTTAGAGTTGTGTTAGGTCTGGTTCATCTGGTGATGGGCTAGAGTGAAATGATCATGTGGGTATGAGAGTAATGTGTTGAACACGATTTGGTAAAGGTATCGATGAGAGGCCATGTAGGAGTACATGGTGGGTTGTTTCATTGAAGCCGTCCTTAAGCACTAAGATCTGTATGTGTGATTTAAGAATCAGCTACTACCATGCATTGGGCCCGAAACCAATGGACCCTCTCGGCTTCTTAATCACCCTTGTTCTCTGTCCAGGAGTTGCAACTAGTTTCTGGTGTTTGTAGGATATGTGTTGGAGGCCGTGCGTAGCGCTGACCCTAGGGGTGGGCTATGATGCGGTAGATACACCGTGGCACGGTGTACCGGGCGCCCGTTTGGTGTCTCGGGAACCCTGCACACATCGTTTGGGGTTGTGAGCAAAACCCCGGCCGGATCTCCTCGTGGATGGAACCCGAATAGGCGATAAACCTGGACTAGAGACTTGAGTGTTTAGGTAGGCCGTGGACGACACCCTCGCTGGGCTTCCACTTGAAGGTTGCCGAGTACATGTCGTGTAAACGGCGGTAAGTGGTGAGAGCGTGTGTGAAGAAGTACACCCCTGCAGGGTTAACATCATCTATTAGAATAGCCGCGTCTGCGGTAAAGGACTACTTGGTTGCCTATACAGTTCATAGACAAGTAAATGGATACTACTAAAAGCCTCAAGATAAGCGTGAGTGCCGAGGATGGCTCTTCCGTAGGATGACGGAGGTGGATCCTCGGTTGTGTATTGAAGTGGTGAGTAGTGGACTCGAGTGCGCAAAACCATTTCAAGTTGGAGTGTCGTAGGATAGCTGAGCCAAGAGTCAAAGCTGGCTTGCTACAATAACCCCACCAACCCTTCTTTATAATGTGCATGTATGTAGGATCTGATGTAAGTCTTGCTGAGTACCCTTGTACTCATGTTGCTTTAATTTACATTTTACAGAAGATGCTACAACCCCTTCTGACGGGTTCTTCGTAGACGTTGACATCGATGAGTAGACTGAGGCCCAGGTGGTGATCCTGAGCTTGTGAAGGACCATGTAGTATAGCTAGGCTTACCCAAGCCTCTTTTATTTTACTAGTTGTCTGTACTCAGACAAGTTACTTCCGCTGTTGGCTTGTATGCTTGTATGACTTGAATGTGGGTCGTGTGACCCTTACTTGTGTGTATGATATGTATGGCTCTCAGAGCCTTTAAATAAAGTACTTGTGTTGTAGAGTCATGTTGTGATGCCTTGTTGTATTTGCACATATCGAGCATATTGTGTGTATGATTGAAATGCTTGGTATGTGTGGGATCTGACTATCTGGTTGTTTATCGTTAGTAGCCTCTCTTACCGGGAAATGTCTCCTAGTGCTTCCACTGAGCCATGGTAGCTTGCTACTGCTCCGGAACACTTAGGCTGGCCGGCATGTGTCCTTCGTCGTTCCTGTGTCTGTCCCTTCGGGGAAATGTCACGCGATGAATACCGGAGTCCTACTAGCCCGCTACAGCCCGGTTTACCGGAGTCCTGTTAGCTCAGTGCTATAGCGCGGATTCACTCGCTGATGACCGACACGTTCGATGCTGGGTCATGGATGCCTGTCCCTGTAAGTCTGTGCCACTTTGGGTTTATGACTAGCCATGTCAGCCTGGGCTCCTTACCATATGGATGCTAGCGACACTATCATATACGTGTGCCAAAAGGCGCAAACGGTCCCGGGCAAAGGTAAGACGACACCCGTGGGAATACCATGCGTGAGGCCGCAAAGTGATATGAGGTGTTACATGCTAGATCGATGTGGTATTGAGTCGGGGTCCTGACAATTTGCCTTCTAATTCAGAATTGGTTTTGTCAGTGAGGGAGTACAAGTGTACTAGTAAAAAACAACATTATTTTCTCATGGCAGTCGGAAAATAGAGATGAACACATGCATTAAATATCATTCTTACCTAAAGGAAGGTTATGGCGCCAATATGGATGATGAGGATTGGAACACAGATCTCCCTTTGTGCAGTTCCACCAAAATGAACCAACTGTTCCATCTGACATTCCAGTTAAACAGCACAAAAGTCACTTCTTTTAAGAAGAGTTTTGTGGAGTGCACCAAAAGGTCACAACAGCAACCAGGTGAATTGGATATCCCTATTTGCACAAAAAGGCGCAGAGGAAACAGTCAGAGTCTCAAACAATTACAGGCAAAAACATTCGCCTAAACTTGTCAGAGTCTCAAACAATTACAGGCAAAAACAGTGGCATGGCTTCATTTTTACCAGGGACATTATATTAAGAACAGCTAAGGCTGCGTTTGGTTCACAGGTTTGGTGCAGGATTTTCATAGGAACACAATTCCTACTGTATTCTTTCCCTTCCAACCGTTCGGAACAGGGGAAAGGTGAATAGTGTTTCATAGGAAAGCTGGTCTGGTAGTACTGATTCCATCGGATTAGAAACATCCACGCGCTGCTCATTTTTTGGGCGGACGCCCGAGGCAGGCGCTCGCTGCCATGCGTTAGACAGGTTGATGTGTTGTGTTTGTCGGAATAAAAAAATCAACCTATGTGTGATACGTGAGGTGAGGACAAGTGTAGTCACTGTGCAGCTGAATAAACAAATAGCATCTCATACTGCCAAGCATGCCACTCTAAAAAAAGAAATCTGTACATTTCGTAGTCCATCCGAACACATTCTCTTGATAGTTTCCTCTGGTTCGCTGTTCCATAGTTTTATACCTACATTCCTTTCCTATTCCTCTATTTTCATCAAGACCTATGTTTTCTGCCCCTTTATTCCTACCGGAGCCTAAATATTTGGTATAAGGGCATGGGACAGTGCGTGCAGCAACAGTACAACACCATGTACGTAAACACGGGCATAAAGTGGTGATTCATAGTTTGTTGCCCTGAGAAACAAACATCCAAGAAACATATCTGGGTTGGTCCCATTTTTGTTCACTCTAGCCACCTACTCCTATGTGTGGATAGCAAATCTAGTCCTGGGCATACCACTGTGTACAACGTTACCCCTATATTTCCCTTTTCGACCAAGAGACCGGTTGGATGACCAGTCTGTACTACTTTCATCCCCTTTCCTTCCTGTTTGTACCAAGTCCGATGTACATACTAAATTCCCCCACCCCCACTTTATTTCAATGACAAGTATTTTCGGATGGAGGGAGTACAAGATTCGACTCCATGAAGTAGCTTTACCTCTAACAATAGAAAAAATAGGTGATGTTGGACCATCCGATCGAGAGGGGCTGAGAGGTAGAAAATGATGCACATGCAGCAACGTAGCGAGCTAGGGAAGTAGAGCTAAGGCAGTTTCAAACGAAGATATACCTGAAGGTCGTCGGGATGTGGATAGGTGGGCGGCGGGAGGCCGGATCCGCCCACAGGCAACGACGAAGGGATCGGAGGACCTCCCGCGCCGGCGCTCGGCCAGAGATAACGGTGCGGCCAGCAGTGGGTCTCCTCCCTCGCCGTCGACGATGGCCTAAACGCTGCCCCTCCTCCGCTTCACCGGCGGAGGGGGATACATCCGGATCTGTAACCAGCGGTGAGGATAGAAAGCTAGTGTTTTTTGAAGGGAGAAAGACAGGGTTACTACCCCTATCTTGTTTAGATCTGGAGAGGATGAGAGTGTGTGAATAGAGCAGCCCTAGCAAGAAAGCGTGCAGGCTCCGGGCTATATATAAGTAGTTGGGTAGTTTTCCTTTTTCACTCCATCAAAACAATCGTTTAAAATTGTGTACTATACTACATGCCAGGTCACGGTTTTTTAGTTGTTGATTGTTTTTTGAGATAGCTACCCGCTTGTTCCAAGTGGTGTTACGGTGTGCTAGGTCGCACTTTGTATCGTCCAAGTCTGGTAGTACTACAAGTCCCTCCATTAAATGAACAACCACCCCTCGTAAAAATTGTGAACAAGCCCACGACTAAAATTAGCGGAAACGTGGGTTGCCCCAACATGCATTATTATTTATATTTTCTACTCCCTCCATTCCTAAATATAAGTCTTTTTTATTAGCCACACCTAAGACAAGAATTTTTTTATTAGCAGTGAACCCCACATGTCATAGACACAAAAATTGTGGCAAGATTCCCTTAGGCAAGCCAAATTGTGTCTAACAATTTGAGCAACTCAGGTTAGGCAAGTGTGGCAAGTGTGGGAAAAATAATGTGGCAACATAAGACAAACATAGTCACAATCCAAACAGCCCCATGATTTTTTGTGACATGCATGAAAATTTGGTTAGTTAAATTTATAGTCAAAATTTGGCAAGGTGCATCAAATCAACACATGCAAGTATCAAAAGGAAAGTCACGGCATGCATGCATGCGTTGTACTCCCTCCGTTTCCAAATATAAGTCTTTTTAGAGATTGCAACAAGTGACTACTCCCTCTGTTCCTAAATGTAAGTCTTTTTAGGGATTCCACTGCAAACTACATACGGATGTATATAGACATATTTTAGAGTGTAGATTCACTCATTTTGTTTTGTATGTACTCCAGTTCATAGTGAAATCTCTAAAAAGACTTATATTTTGGAATGGAGGGAGTACATACGAAGCAGAATATGTCTACTCCTACATACGAAGTAGCCCATTTGAAATGTGTAAAAAGAGTTTTATCGAATGCAGTGCTTTGATGTGTCGCGTCAACTCGTACAAGCCCGAGAAATTTGATTACTATGACGCCCTCTCCCTCGCGGACTGAGCTCCGGTGCCTTAACTGCACCTGCCTTTGGCTGCATGACAGGTGGGCCAACCACCTGTTGGGCCCACCTATCATGGACGCAAAGGTAGGAGTAGTAAGTAGAAGCTTTCACTACACGCTATCCCTCCCGCACGAGGTGGACGAACATGTAGCAGTGGATTCGATAATGTAGAAGTAGGAGTAACATCATTGTTCATCTTCTTGAAGAGGCGAAGAGCCAAGTGCAAACCGAACGTGGCAGTTGCGAACGCTCGCGTGGTGCAGTTCCTTGGAGTACTAGCCAGGCTCTTGCATGAGACAAAATTGCTATTGTTTAACAATTAAACTCCATTATCCATTGGTTGATACTCATTCTGCATAGGTCCACGCGCTTAGCACCGTTTCCTCCTGGGGTCACCAATGTTTATTTGCTAATTAATAGCATTCCATGCAATGAACTAGCCATTGCAAATCATTAAAAGCATGCACACCTCTCATCTCTTATTGGTTGATACACATGTCAAGAAACAAGAAACAAGGTAGAAGTTAATGCACCGCGCCTAAGTGTTTTGGGACTATTTAGTTTTCGTAAGATGACTTACACACCTAGACGGAGGGAGTAGTATAGACCTGTAAACCGGAAAGGAGTATTTGCCTTTCTAGAGATTTCAACAAGTGACTAGACTTCGGCTAAGAAAAACAAGTGACTAGACTACACCGTGTGCAGTACCCCCTCCCCTCCGGTTTATAGGGCTCAAATCTCAAATCTCATGAACCAAGGCATTTTGCGATTGGAGGAACGTATCTCGTACTTTACAAAACTACCCTAATTAAACTCATGCATTAATTGCGTAGTTCTCTTGTTTTCCTCTCCGCCTTGGTCGCGGTGCACAATATTGAGGCTAGCCATAGTGGGAGTAACTTAGGTAGTAACTTAACACATCCCAAGACAATTTTTCTTATGTGGCAAGTATTTAATGAGGAAAGAGGTGCTTGTGGTAACATAATATGTTACTGTAACATAGCGCTTTCCGAGGCAAAATGAGTCTATGAGATAATAAATGAAGCAATCTATGATACTACTACTATGTTACTTTGCACTATTGAGGTAGTAACTTACACTAGTGTCATATGCATGACACTAGTCTAAGTTACTCCCCACTATGACCAGCCTGAGAGAGTGCTTTGATATGTTTTAGTCTCATGACTAAAAGTAGTGGGACTAAAACTTGTTAGCCTCATCCATGCTTGGATCCAAATACTAAAGAGACTAAAATCAAGTTAATGACATTTCAAAGCATCCGGGCCCGCGTGCCATCCACCAAATCACAGCGAGGTGCTACAGTCGAGACTCACCTGTCACCCCGGTGTGGCCATCATGACCCGTCATATCACAAAACCCACACCTTTACCAGCAGTGGTAAGGTGGCCTCCAAGTTGGACTGGACGAAGCAACCATAATTTCATTGGAACGCTCGTTCAAGCCCTTTCTTCCCTTTCTTGAAGAAAACCTCACTCCAGGCTACTCACTTCTGTCATTTTTCTTCTCTACCGACGAAGGAAAGGTGGGCGAATCAATTATGCTGCTATATTTTCATTCCAATAATATTCTTTCTGCGAAGCACCGACCAATTCTCACATCCTATTCTTTTCCCGTTTTCATTGCGATTGTGGTTTCCTTTCGATTGCTTTTTGTTTCTCAGTTCATTGATGGATCCTGGAGCACTACGCAAAGAGTTGCCGGCGGACAATCCACTGGAAACAGCGATCTCCAGGAAGCGAGCACCGACCAACGAGTTGACCATGTTGGCGGGCCAACCCATGGAGACTAAGAACTCCAAGAAACAAGCACTGACCAAAGTGTTGAGGACGTTGGCGGACGAACTCCTCAAAGAAAGTTGGAAGAACAGCAAGGGCCCCACCGTGCCTACCCCAGGAGCTCTGATTGCCACCTATGTGAGGCTCAAGACCGAGTTTGAGGAGATAGTTGCCATTGAGAAGCAGTATTCCCCTGGCAAGGTGATGGCCCCCATCGAGGACGAGGAGATGGCCCCCGGAGGGATGAGATCCCCCGGTGAGCTGCACAAGGTAAAAAATAATGGCTTATTACCATAGTTGTGGTTTTTGATTATATGCAATGTGCTTGCTTTTTGATTATTTGCAATGTGCTTGCTAATATGTTAGTGTTGTGCAGGTGCCGGTGGTTGTCCTTGATGATTCCGATGTCGTGGCCCGTCCTGTTGGCATCGCCCTGGAGATCGATTTCGATACCGCTGTCCATCCTGTGGACATCACCGCAGAGATCGATTTCGATGTCGCGGTCAGTCCTGTGGACATCGCCCCAGAAATTGATTCCCATGCCGCTGTCCGTGCTGTGGTCATTGCCAAAGAGATCGATGACAAGAAATAGTTGGTCGCGCTAATCCTTCAGGGTAGTTTGCATTGCCCTATCTTTAATTACCAGAACGATGCGTGTTATCAAACCATCTTAGGGTTAGTGCACTGTCTTGTGTGGGCGGATCTTGCTACTTTTGTGTGATAGTGAATCATGCGATGAATCATGCGAACCCTCTCCGAGTTATGGAAAAAATGTATCCTCACCAGCTTTTGATGTAATATATGGCATGCTTAGATGTAAGTTTGAACTGTTTATCATATCAGCAGGGCTTGTTTGATGATTCTTAGTGTTAGTAGGCTAGCTACTGTGCGAGCTATAGTACTTGCAAAACACTCACCGAAGAGAAACATTGGGGCTGATGAGCTCGTGGTACGCTTATACTTATCCCTCGTCGATCGACTAATAGCCCTAGCTCCTAAAATTGTAGGCTTAGCGATCGATCAGACAATAGTCGACATACATTCAGGCCTCATTTGGTTCATAGGGTAGGAAAATCATAGCAAAAGTCCAGAGAACGTGCAACACAAAATCATAGCAGTGCAGAGACGTACTCCCTCCGTTCCAAAATAGATGACCTAGGCGGGCTAGTTTGGCCTAGTGGGTTTCAGTGATATGACGTGGTACAGTGCCGTCCAGTCTTTGCGTGTGGTAGCAGTATTGCGGGTACAATAAGTTTTCTTGAAGAAGCAGAATTCAACAAAGTCATGATGGTTCCTTCGTCCGAACAACTTACGGTGGGAAAGGTTGGGCCTGCGATATGACCGGGGTAGACCAGGATAATTTTGTGCATGGCAGGTGGACCAGGATGGTCGACATCCCACATGTCGGCGAATGAAAGTATTCTTTCCGATATAGAGGACGAGAAACGAGTATTCATTGTTTATTTTTGATGAAAGCTATTGTCTCCACTGTTACTCCTTGACTTTGTCACTGCCTCTCTCTCCTCCACATAAGCGGGGACTATTTGCTATGCATGCAGCGACAGCTGGCGTCTTGAGGGGCCAGGGCGGTGAGAGCAGACTCCGGAAGCGGTCCGGACTCCAGCATGGCCCACCTCACATTATCACCATATATTTCTTGGAGTCGTGCACGGCAGGCGGGCGATCTCTTCTCCCTCCCCTGTTTCTCTCTTCTCAGCCGACGCCCGCTGAGCAATTAGATTTCGGCTATCGACGGTTTATTCAATTATGGTCCCACATGTCAGTGAAATTGCAAGACAACGCGTGTCCCCTTTGGTGAGCGGCGTGTGAGCCGGACTGTCGGGGTTGTGACGCGTACGAGTCGTAAGTGTGCCGCCTTTTCCTTTAGAACTTAAGAAGCGTAACATTTTTGCGTGTTAGGCGGGGCTAGTTCGAGTGATATGACGTGCTACAGTGCCGTCCACTTGCTCCATTTTTATGTAAGCAAGAGTTTACACTCGTATGCGGGAGGAGTGCGAAACACCGCGAATCTGATTTTGATCAAGGGATAATTGTTCCCTGCCAAATAATGGAGGATTGTTAGCGATAATAGCATGATAGTTAGGGCATCTTCAGCGCTGGCCCACAAATTTACACCGGCATCTATCCGAGGACACTGATGGATGCCATCTGATGCTGCCCGCATACCTTTTGACAACTATATGAACCAACCGGATGAAATTCGTGCAAACAAAGCAAATTTCAAATTAACCGGATGAAATTCATTACATTTCGAAAACTTTTCCTACAAACTGGACGAAATTCATTACATATTTCGCACAAACCGTAGTAAACCTACTGTAAACCTAATCTAAACGATCGCCAGCGCCCGACCACCAAGTCCGGCCATGAACCCGAGAAAGTCGGCCATTGCCTTTGCCTCCTCCTCATCCGCCTTGATAACCTCCTCCTCCGGCCGGAGCACAAGGTTATGAAGATTTCCGCCTCCACGTCGCCGTCAAGCGGCTAATCGGCCGCCGATGTTTACCCCACCAAGCTTGGCGTCGACAGAGTGGAGTAGCGGTGGCCTTCCCGGGACCAGAGCGGCGGCGACCTACCGTGTACTACTCTTCCTCGCTGCCGGTTGCGCCCGCGCACGCGTGCCGGCTTCGTGGTCGTGCTGGAGGAGGGCGGCCCGAGGGGTGCCGGTGATCTCCTTCGTTTGCTCCTGCGACAGTACGTCGAAGAGAGCTTTGGAGCGCGCCCAGAGCAGAGCCACCGATGTCCCTCGTTTGCTCCTGCGACAGTACGTCCAAGAGAGCTTCAGAGCGCCACGAGGCCATGGTTGAAGTGGTGCCGACAGAAGGAAGGGACTGGAGGAGAATAAGTGTGGGTCTTTGGCTATGGCTGGGTGCTGGGGCTCAAGTTAATATAGCGGGCGAATGGCAATGAGCCGCGGCAGACAGATGGACAGCTGGCACCGGAGTAGGTTCGTCGGGCGTGAATGCGGACGCTGCTTCAGTGACTTAACTGCAGATGCGTTTGGGTGTCTGACATGTGGGCCCAACGGGCGTCTGGCCCGCATGTCAGTGACACACCAATTGCACCTGCAGTTAAGTCCAGTGAATGCGGCATTGACATTCTGGAGAGACGGTGACCGTTTCAGGCGCATGCGGACTGTTGGACTGGTCAACCATACAAATACGGAGCTATACGCTGAGCCAGCGACCGTATAATCACCATATCTCGTATACAATGATCAAAGTGAGCTATCAAGACAAGTTCGATGACCGCCAATGCATTTTACTCGGTAATAAATGACCAGGATAGAAGGGGAATCCTAATTTGCTTCGTCTTCTGTCCTTGAGCTCTTGACAAACCAATGCACTATACGGTTGTCCGGCCACTCCACCCCAGAGCTCTCACCAAGCGTCGTTCATGCCACCACGCTGCACACTAACCGGTAGGGCAGCGATGGCATCCCGCCACGCCGAGTTCCTCGCCGCCCATGAACGCACACAAAATGGTAGGGAAGCGATGGCATCCCGCCGTGCCGAGTTCATCGCCGCTCGCGACCTCACAACTATGTGGGAGGAATTTGAAGATGCCAAGGCCGAATGGGCGGTAGAGCAAGAGGCGACCAAAGCCGCACAGAGGGAGCGGAAAAGTCAGAAAGCACTCAAGAAAAGAGAGGCCCGCCGCCGCAAGAAAGAAAAGGACGCACACGCTACTGTGGAGAGGACGGCGGAGATCCAAGCATGGTGGGGTGTCGCCGACAAAGCCGGGAAGGAGAACGATGACGTCTGGCCAGCATGTGAGAAGTAGTAGTACTAGTAGTTAGTGTGTGTGTCTGTGTCTGAGTACGAGCATGTACTAGCACTACTAGTTACTACTATAGTTTTTAGAGCAAATTACCAATACATTAGCCTAGACTAAGTGGAAAAATTCCTGTCCTATGCATCAAATGGCATCTCTTTCTCTATAGGAATTGAGATGCATGTCATCTCACTTCCTATGATTTTCATATTCCTATCCTATGAACGAAAGGAGGCCTCTGTTGGAGTAAATACTGTAGCTAGCAGTACTACTGGTACAGTAGTTTTCTTCAAGAAGCGGAATTCAACGAAGTCATGATGGTTCCTTCGTCCGAGCAACTTCAAAGTGGGAAGTGGGCATGTGATTTGATGGATCATTAGTCATTGTTACTGCGGCGTGACGACCTGGGTGAATCTCCCTTGGAGTTCTGCGTGCATGGCAAGTGGACCAGGATGGTCGACGTCCCACATGTTGGTGAACGGAAGTATTCTTTCCGATATCGAGGAGCAAGGAAACCGCGTGGTATAGTATCACTGCTGATTGGTTCGCAAAAAAATAGTATCACTGCCGATTTATAATTATTTTTTATTTCTGATGAATGCTAGCATTTCAACTCTTACGACGAAGGGTGCCAAACACGGCACGTGCTAGATGTCCCACATGTCAGCGAAAGGAGTGGGACGTGAACAACGTGGTAGAGCCCAGCGTAAAAAAAACAGTGTGGTAGAGCGTCTCCACTTCTTCCACTTCTGGGTCGGAGACCACACGTAGTAGTACTTAGTTGTATGAACGATAAAAAGTGCGACCTGGGGAGAAATACACGTCTAGTTGGAAGGTCTCGGGACATACACGTAAACAAATATAAAAGTTAATATGTGCCTCCAACTAATATAGTAGTAGTAGAGTACTTAGACACGTACTCCATAACATCACCGTGCATTGCACGTACAACATTTAGTGGTAGTACGTTGTAAGAGACAAATGCCACCCAAGAGTTCCCTTCTCGACCTACTTTTGGGTGTTTGGTAGAGTGTATGGAGGGTGCATGAGTCCACACTAGTTTAGCACAAATACTCTAGAAGCATGCATGAAGAGAGCATGCATGAAGAGGGGTGTTGAGTTGAGCATGCATGAAGAGGGAACAACTATGCTGAGACGAGAACGCAACCAAACACACCATGTATGCCACGCATGTTCATACCATTTGTGCCTTTCTACTTCACTTACTGCGCTACATTACTCAGGTTCATACGTCCACTCCTGGGTACATGTCCGTCTCGTAGTTCCAGTGCCACGTGTTCTTCATATAGATGGAACGATCGTTGCATAACACGTGCGCCTTGATGCTAGATGTCTCGCTGTTGGCAAAAGGATGAACAAAGCTCACGTAAAAAAAATAGAGTGGAAGAACGTAGATTCCGGATGATCGAGAAGGACCAAGGAACCTCGTGGTGGAGCGTCTGCACTCATAATATTTAATATTATTCAGCGATATAAAATTAACCAATCATCTCAACAGTGGACTGGAAGAGTACGAAACACGACAGCCCAGTGTAGTTACATCATACTAGTACATGGCTAACCCACGCTATCACCATATTTCTTGGCTTCCGTGCGACACCTATCTCTAGTAATCCAGCAACCTGTATAGCTTCTCCCTTCTCGTCTCTATCAAAGTGCGGCGGGCTGGCGTTTCTGCCGTCTATTAAGGTCGGTTAACTATCACATGTTAGCGACATGCCAAGAGCATTCTAAAAAAATTCCTTTCACGTTCCATTTTCAAAAAGAAAAAAATCCTTTCACGTACGAATTTTCCTATATGCTTTGAGCAACTTGCATGTCCTATACTGCTCCTGTTTGATACTCTAACTTAGTTAGAGGTTAGACTAACTCATGACTAACCCTGAACTAACTGTAGCCAAAGAGGTGTTTGGGTGACAGGGTTAGATTGACAATAAATGCACTTCATGGAGAGAGAAAAGTGATTTTTTCAGTGGTCCCAATGAGAACTATCTCCAGTTAGCACCTCTTGGGTGGGATAGTTTTTTTTGGTGGGTTCGGTGCAACTTGCTCCAATTTAAACCCTCATGCTTGGATACTTTAGGGCTATTTGAGCCCCAACTAGCTCAAACTAACTCTAACCCATGGATCCAAACAGGGCCTATGGCCAGTCTCGACACGAAGCAGTCGCGTGCACCGGGAAGCGGCGCTCTCTTGGTCGTCGCGCCACTTCAAAGCCGGTGCCAGTGAGAGGTCGCCTCCGCTCTGGCCGGGCATTAATGCGGCACTGACGCTCCAGGCGACGCTGGCCGTTTCACGCGGGAAGCGCGCGCTGGCAAGGGAGTATAGGTTTTGAACCGTTTCAGGTGTAGTAGTAATGGTAGTTTGCAAAACTACTCAATTATTGCACTCAGTTTCCTAAGAAATTGTGGTAAAAACGTTACTCCACAGCCCGCTTCCCTTCTCCTTCCTGCTCGTGATTTATGTGGCCATGTTAACGTGGTTGTGTCAAAAAAATGTCACTTCCTGCTCGTGATTTGCGTTATATAATTACAAGCAAGATTATCGTGCATTGCACGGAACATCAATATGCATTTTTTTACAAAACACCTGTTGTGATTGACCCATGCAGGAGTAATCCCATGTGTAAAAACTAATGATATCTCGAGAATTTTATCGGAAAACTGGTATCTCGAGAATGTCATCGAAAAAATGAAAGATGAGAGATAAGGCGAGGAGGAGTTGAGCGTGGTGGTGACTGGTGGTCGGAATGGGCGGAGGCATGGGGATGGACGGCGCCGGCAGGCGGCAGCGGCCACCATGCATGCTAGATTGTTCCAGAGCCTTATTCCTTTTTTAATTGCTGAGCAATGAGGTTGCGGGAGATAATGATGTGGAGAGAGGTGCGGGTATCTTTTGTAAAATTATCATAGTTTGCTTCCTATCCGTCAGATATAGATCATACGGTCTGTATTACAAGATGGCAGGCACACCATCATCGCCAACTCGTTTTTATAAGGGTATACAGATGATAAGTTTGCTGACTACTAAAGTAAAGTGGAATATGTCCATGTTATGCAAGTAAATAAAGATGATTGTTTATCAGACGGGTAAGGTTGGATGAAGGGTGGTAGGAACAAATGCTCCGCCTAGAGCATGTGTGTGTGAGATGGAGTCTTAGTGTGTGTGGTGTGTGTGTGTGTGTGAGAGAGAGAGAGAGAGTGAGAGAGAGAGAGAGATGGAGTCTTAGTTT
>NC_041381.1:522946654-522962283 GCF_002162155.2 Triticum dicoccoides | reverse complement strand
GTAGCTAGAAGGAGATTGTTAAGTGTGAGTGTGTGTTTTGCCCATCCAGAGGGAAGTTATGTGCACAAAAGAGGAGAATGATTCGATGTGGAGTTAGGATTGAGGGTAATTAACTACGTATGGAGACATAGAGACCTTGAACGTGCATGTGTGAGAGGTATACATGTATACGTGGGATGTGTGTGTGTGCGCGCGCGCATGATCGAGATAAAAGAAAGAAGACATAAGTCCTAAGATCAACGACATGGGAGAGACGGATCAGTATGACAATATGCATGCATGTGAGAATGCAGGGAAGAAGGCCCAACAATTGAGCATGTGTTTTGTCTTTAAGAGATAGTGGCGTGGGATGGAGCATGCATCTATGGAAAGCAGAGGGGGTGAGGTGCAACGATTATGCAAAAGATATCAACCTATAAATGCATATGTATGGATAGACATATATAGTGTGGGTGATAGGAAGCAAGACTCCGTGCGAGAAAGAAATGTTGACGAAGAAACTACAGATAGATACAGAGATGGAGATGCTAGCTAGAGAGACATCCGTTAGTTTGGGTGCCGGAGATGACCGTCGGGTGGTTCAAAGGGTGAAGTTATATATGTGTGTGAGAGGGCACTTGACTGCATGCATGTAGAGAGAAACATATGTAGTGTGCATGATAGGAATGAAGAGTGAGGGCGAGAAAGAAGGTTGATGGAGAAACAGATAAACAGAAAGATAAAGATGCTAGCTAGTGTGCGCTAGAGATAGGAGTCGAGTGGATCAGAAGGCTGGGTTATGTGTGTGGGTGTGAGAGAGATAGAGAGAGGGTGCATGGGAGTCACATACAAACAAATATCAGAGAGAAATGAGATCCAGAGAGACGGAGTTTTGTGTGTGCGAGAGAGAAAGATATTTCACAATGAGAGTGATAGCTAGAGAGACATATGAGGGAACACATGATATCTCTAGGGAGAGAGGGTGTGTTTGAGCGACATACAAGAGAACAATGGAGAAATATGAGACCCTGGGAGACAGAGTTTGTGTTTGTGTGTGAGAAAGAGATATTGAAGAGGAAGAGTCGTAGGTTCTCATATCTAAGGAGCGAAAGACATCTCTGTATGAGGGGTGTGCGAGTGGCACACATGGGAATAGTTGAGAGAAATGAGACCCCGGAAGACAAAGTTTTGTGTTTGTGTGAGAGAAAGAGATTCCACATGGAGAATCATAGCTAGAGACACATAGCAGGGAGTGAGATATACTTAGAGAGAGATAGAGTGATGAAGGTCGATGGAGAGAGTACCATCAGTGTGTTATGAAGATAAAATATCATTGTCGACATACAGGTAGCACGAGAGATGCCTGAGAGACAATGAACGCGTATAGGTCCAGAGAGATAGTCCTATATAAGCATATAGCTATATGAGACGTATATCTAGATTAAAGGGGATTCAAATATTTAAACTGGAGATCACGACATCGATAATATCATAACGCAAATTGGTGTATCAAACATGCATATTCATTTGAATTTGGGCACACGTGTAATGTTATATAGTTTATTAATATTGGTGATCCATAGATTCTTCAATTACAAACAATGCATGGTTTATATGCAATTAGTGTCTAAACGGGATTACACTATATGTTGTGTGTGTGAAACACATTATACATGTTTGAGAAGTAAAAAAAACCCACATGAAACACATATTAATTGGAGACAATTAGCGAGGAATGCATACATTGGATTTCAACATAAAGTGGTTTCAAATATTTGAAAATCCAAATTGATGGATACAACCTTATGAATCTGAGATCATGCCATTTGTAAACCATATTTATTTATAAATGGTGTTGTGCTTTTCAAAGTATATATGTAAAAAAATGATGTATACAGAATGTAATTCCAATTGAAAATGGATCCCGCCCGAAAAAAATAGTAGAATACAAACGGGATTTGAATTGAGTTGGCACGGTAAACGTGCATTCTACAAAATTTGAACAAAGCGGGGAAAGTCGCAGTAACCGCCCAAAACCAAAATCTGCAAGATGGAAATCACTACTGCCTATCCTTCCCGCGCAAAGCCTATCTGCTGGATTTCTATAGGTTTCGATAGGGGTAGGTTTGTAATTTCAACCAAACATGACGTAACCGCCTCTCACCCGGATTCATACACGGTGGGCGCCAAAACACAGTGTGCCCTCGGCCGAAATCGACTCCCTCCCCAATTCATATTCATACACGGTGGGCGCGAAAAACAAACTCTCATCGGCAAATATTCGGTGTATGCGAGATTACCGTCCTATCCCCAACCGACTAATGTTGCTGTGATGTAGTAGAAATTTGAAACGGGGGCTAAGTTTGTAAATTTCCTCGCATTTGAGACAAGCGCGCCCTGACTACATGGTTCCCCCCTTCCTCTCTACCTCCCTTTTCCCCATTCGTACTCCGTGGGCGCGAAAACACCCTCTCCACCCCACCCTCCTCCGTCCGCCGCCGTCCGCCGCCCCATCCACCGCCGTCCTCCTCCACCATGCCGGAGCTGATACCTTGACGCCGCCGTCCATTACAAGAGATCGACCTCTCTCATCCACGCCTTTGGACCGGGATCCTTGCATCCCGTCCTCTCGCTTCATCCCCGCCGTCGTCCACCTTGCCGGCACCGCTCCTACAACCGTCTCGTCCACCGCACCCCGCCACCACCGTCTACCCTCCTAGATCTGCTTCCACGCCGCCGACAGCCATCGGTACCGCAGCACCGTCAAATTCTCACCAAATGCGTACACGGCGCCGCACCAGAGGCAATACTCTTTCGTATCTGCTCAACTTATTTATCGCAGCAAGAAAATAGATCGCCACTACTTTACTCTGATTTCTTGTCTTGGTTGTGAAGTTGCCTTTGTCTGGTTTGCACCTTTAGATCCGCCATGGCACGCTCAACACTATACTCCCAATGCTTATGGTTTTCCCCTTTTATATTCCACACTAGTTAAATCACAGTAGACTAAATTTCAAAATTGAGCCAGTCGATTTTTCAGAGCTCGACGGAGTTCGCCGGTGTGACCCAAGGGGCTCGGGTGGTTGTGGGGTCTCGCCGAACGAAGAAAACTCGACGCGGGTGGGGGGTGGGTGTGGCGGAGCAACACATGCGGTGGGGGCCGGTGGTCCGGCCGGCGGCCCCTGCGGTGTTCTGTATGGGAAGAATCACAGACGAGGAAGAAGAAGGGTTAGGAGACGTAGGATCTTCATCCAACCGCCTGAAATGGTCGAGAGACAGCTGGGAGTTGCATTCTTAATGCGCTCTGGTTCATCATGTGTGGGCACTGCGCAACCAACATTTTATTATCCAAAATCTGCTTGCTCTTCTTTACCATGTTCGAGAGTGCTGGCATGTATGCGATCGATAGGCTTTCAATTACTAGCGGCAATACAACACCGTATTTTCAAGCCAGTTCCACTTTCCCTATTTATATATCGTGGTTATGGTGTACCCCTGTTATGTACACTATGATCTGCCTAGTTGCTGTGTGCTCTTGTTGTCATGGTTTGGCAACAAACTATCTATACAGTATATTATGAACCTATCATCTGCCAGCTATCCTTACTTCTGGAGCCTATTTTTTGTGTACTTGTGCTAGATTATATAAATGCACGCACGATATTACAGCACACATGAGCTCTCTCATCAGAATCCAGTGATAGCACATAAGTGTTTACAGGGGCGCCCCTATATGAGAATATCATCTGCATTACAAAGATAATCTCACAACTATTTATGTTTTCATGGTTCTCAGATATTATATGCAATTACAGTGAATATCAGAATCCGCGCATCAGAAGAACATTGTGGAACACTGCAATGACTTACAAAATTGGCGCCAAGGCACTAAGTGCCATTTTGGAAGCAATGAAACTCGTACACTCCCCACCTGTTGATTCTTGTTCAGAATATCATTCTAATGACTATTCTAACCTCGAGGAGTCAAAGGCAGATGGCTTGTCCTATTCACCCATCAAGGTGCCTGTTCTAATTTGGCAAGATTTTATTGATTGCGTGTATCTTGCATATGTTGTCTTGCATTTCTTCTACTTTGTTGCACCACCATCTGCTTAGTTTACTCATCATATAACTCGAGATGCTATGCCCATCCATTATCAACACATATTCCATTTGTCGTCATACCATGTTTTTCTACTCAAATGTTGTTATTGTGCATCAGACATCAAAAAGGAAGAGGGTGATTGCCGAACCTGAAGGAGCACCAGCAAAGTCCTTGAAAAACGTGGTGGTGCCGGAGAAATCAGACAGCGCCCCACTTATATTGGTTGTACAACCAGTGACACAAAACATAGGACCGACTCCAGCAGACTATACCCATACTTCACTGGCCAGACCACTAGCCCCACCACACAGGACCTGCACTCCAGCAAAAGGTATACCGATTTCATTTGCCATAGCACCAGCCGTACCATAGAAAAATCCCACTCCAGCAAAAAGTACAGCAAGTCCACCGGCCGAAGACCTATCCCAACTGCAGAGATGGCCAATTCCTGCAGATTGGAACCCCATTCCATTTATTCCTAGTTTAAAAGATAATGATTTCAATGTTGTTAGGGACTACGTGCATATATTCCCATCATGGGAAGATTATAGTGAAGACAAACACCATTTTCACATCTTCTGTCCAACTTACGTGTAAGTGCTATTATTCATGGTTATTATTTTCCTGTTTTCTGCTGATCGAACACATCAATGATTTACATTATATTGTTGTAACTAGGTGAGGGTCAATCTGGATAGTCATGACGAGCAAAGCTTGCTTGTGCTTTTCAAGGAAGCATTGCAGCAGTATCGGTGTTACCTGAGGAAATTACACTTTGATGGCAAGTCTATAAACGAATTTCTGGTGAAGTCTCCTGTGCTAAATTTAGAAGACATTGAATGTAAAAAACCTTGTTATGCACTGGTCTCGTTCCCAGGATGAGGTATTGGCTATGAAATCACATGAAAATTTGAACTTCTACTTTTCCGCATGTGCCTTACGGATCTTTTTTGCAGGAAATCAGCTCGATGAAGAATTCCGATTTGAAAAGAACGACATGATATCGCAAATATGCTGCCCGCTGCTTTGCTCTTGTTAGTACCTGTTGTCCTGTATCACTATACTTGCATACATACCTGGTTCATTATGTGACAGCAGTATGCATGATAGCTTTCTTATCAATTGTTCGCTCCAAATTATCTGATCTGTATGAATGGTTACATTAGTGTAGAATATATCCAATGCCAATGAATTTTTTTAGCTCTGCATTGTTCTTGTAAGTACATGTTGTCCTTTATCATTGTACTTATATTGACAGGTAGTTGTTCATGTACCATCACTCTGCAGCTTATTTTCCTTTGCCCTCCATTTTCTACACATCAGATCTATATTTACTCTTACCATAAGGTTGGTACTGAAGAAGTTTAGTTGTGCATTGCTCTTGGCTGTGCCTTTTGCCTGTATCGCTGCACATACATTTATAGCTACTTGGTTATGTAGCATCACTCTTCATCTTATCTTAATATTCTCCATTTTTTCGTATATTATCACATCTGTATTTACTCTTAACAAAATGTAGAATAAAGGCAATGCTTATGAAGAACATTCTGTGCTAAACTTCTTGAATTGCCCCCCCCCCCCATCAGCATGGACAAGGGCTATATAGAGCCTATCTTCACCAGTAATGTAAGTTTGTCCTTCTCAAGCCTTCAAACTTTGTTGTGTATATTTGGTTAGGCATGACTGTAACAGCTGTTTATTTTTGGTGTTTGCATCAAATTGCATGTTTAAAGTTTATTATGTAGTTCATAAACAAAAGTTTGTCCTTCTCAATTTAAGTTTTCAGTTGTACAACCAAGTTCCTTCTTCATACCATGTAAATTAAACTATACAGAGCAAGTGATCTTCTTTTGCACTACATGTATGCTTCTGTTCTTCATCCGTAATCCAGTGGTGTGGTGAACCTACCCACTACATCACAATGTCATATTCTGCAATGTCTTAACTATGAACAATGTCATATCATTCTACTATTATTTGAACCGCCACTTTATTTGCCAATCTGAAATGGGATAAATTGACATCACACTAACCAATGATACTTATGAGTCCTTGATCTGTAATCCAGTGGTGTCGTGAAGCTGCCAACTCCTTCACAATGTCAATTCCTGCCATGTCTTGACCTGAACAATACCATATTGTGTTAATGCAATTTTAAACTGTGTCACTTTATTCGTCAGTAAGAAATGTGATGAATTGTCAGCACTGATACTTTTATGTGCAAAACCTGTCATCTGTCTGCTTGTTTATCTTTTAGAGTGAGGAAGATATAAGTGTTGAACAAGCGCAGTCTCATCATCTTGCTCAGCTGCTTGCGCAGCAGCTCCCCAGCAGGGCTAACCTTTCTTTAACTCTATTGAAGTGCTGTCGGTTTTGTATATTATTTTGTCGGCGTGTTTATTTGCACTAGTGGTGATCTTTGATGCCCAGTGTATGTAATCTGCTGTCTGCTTGTGCTTTTTATCATAGTGGCGAACTTTGATGCCCAGTGGATGTAATATGCCGTAATTTCTTTATTGTATAGTCTAGGTTTTTTCTTATTCATGATGCTGCAGTTATTTTACTGTATATATATATCCTGTCTTCGCAGTAAACCGGCCAAACCGTAAAATTACGGTACATAATCGGGCCGTCATGCAATCACGATGTACGATCCGCATCATGGGCCCCGTCAAACTGGCCCACTAGTAGATTCGGGCCTTTAATAGGCCGAGTAACCCCCGGCCCTCTTTTCGCAAGAAAACTCAATGGGCCTTTAGGAGGCTGAGAAGTAGGCTGGGCCTGAAACGTGCCGAATAGCTCACGGGCCGGCGGTTGCCTGAGATGGACCCCGGCCCATGATTGTGCGAATCAATTGACGGGCTTTTAACATGCCAAAGTTGTCTCGGTCCTTGTTTGGCCCAATCAGATATCGGCTGCGAGCAGGCCGGATGGAAATCGGGCCGTAGTTAGGCCCAACTATATGACGGGCTTTTAACAGGCCAAAATTAATATAGGGCCAAAATGTTAAATTGGCCCTTAACAGGCCGAAACTAATATCAGGACGAATTACTAAATGGGCCTTTAGCAAGTGGGCCCAAAAGCGTAGCGTCCAGTCAACGGGCCGAATCTGATATGGGCCATAATTGAGCCCAAAGCCTCTTAAAGGGCCGGACCTGATCTGGGCCATGATTTGGCCCAGAAAGTGGGAGGCTTTTAACAGGCCGGATCTTATATGGGCCATTACTAGGCCCGGAACGTGGCAGGCCATTAATGGACCGAATCAATTATGGGCCGGCATTTGGCCCAAAACATGGGAGCTAGTTAATGGGCCGACCTACTAGGGTCCTCAAAATCTTGTGGGCCTACAGCTGGGCCGGCCCATTAATGTCAGCGAAATCTCATGGGCCTTTAGCTGGGCCGGCCCATTATGATCCACAAGAATTTTGTGGGCCTTTACCTGGGCCGGCCCATTATGACACACAAAAATCTTGTGGGCCTTTACCTGGGCCGGCCTATTATGGCCCGCGAAATCTTGTGGGCCTTTAGCTGGGCCAGACCATTATAGTCCGCAAAATCTCGTGGGCCTTTAACTGGGCCAGCCCATTATGGGCCGCAAAATCTTGTGGGCCTTTAGTTGGGCCGGCCCATTTAAACTTGAATGGCTGTGCCATGTGTCGACGTATCATAGGCGCCTTCTGTCCAATGAGTGGATGCCATCTGTCCCAATGATGAGCCGACACATGTTTCCTCCAGCCAATGATGATTTTACACGTGGAAAATCCCCATTGGTCGGGGCTGTTAACGGGTTATCGGATCCAAAACCCGACCCGATAGCTTAACGGTGTTCCGTTACGGTGGATGCCACGTGTCGGTCACCCTTGATGAAAGCACTCTGTCACGCGCGATTTATTGTCATGGAAGTGGACACTTCCGTGATGATAATTTTGGTAATGTCATGGAACACTTCTACGACAGCACAGGTATGACTATCTTGATTTTGTCATAAATTTTTCATGGATGTACATGCATGACAAAAAACGCGACCTACTGTGACAAACACGTATCATCACGGAAGTGTATTTTTTTGTAGTGTGCACATATCTCGTTCTCAGGGCACACCGGATCATACATCCTACGAGTAAAACCAGCGCTCAAGTTTCCCCGAGGTGGCCCCGCAGTCTACTCGTTCGGACCAACACTTGAAGGAGCACTGGTCGGGGGGAGGGGTTAAATGAAGATGACCCTTGAGTTTGCAGAACCCAAGGGAAAAAGGCTTAGGTAGGCAAATGGTAAAACAAAGGTTGGGCCTTGCTGGAGGAGTTTTATTCAAAGAGAACTGTCAAGGGACTCCCATAAATCACCCAACCACGTAAGGAACACAAAATCATGGAACATAACACCGGTATGACGGAAACTAGGGCGGCAAGAGTGGAACAAAACACCAGGCATAAGGCCGAGCCTTCCACCCTTTACCAAGCATATAGATGCATTAATTAAATAAGAGATATTGTGATATCCCAACATAAACATGATCCAACATGGAGCAATCTTCAACTTCACCTGCAACTAACAACGCTATAAGAGGGGCTGAGCAAAGCGGTAACATAGCCAAGCAATGGTTTGCTAGGAAGGGTGAAAAGGTTAGAGGCTGTCATGGCAATTTGGGAGGCTTGATGAACAAGTGACAGGTAGCACAGCATAGCGATAGAACAAAGCAACTAGCAAGCAAAGATAGAAGTGATATCGAGGGTAATGGTCATCTTGCCTGAGATCCCCGAAGGAAGAAGAACGAGTCCACGAAGAAGACAAACGGACGTAGTCGAACGAATCCTCACAAACGCAACGTTACCGGAACTATCAAGGAGAAGCGCAACCAGAAAGAAGCAAACAACATAGTAAACAACCACCACATAAAGCATGGCACAATGCACAACCAAGTATGATGCATGTCCGGTTTAATAATGCATGGCATGGCAAAGTGCAACAAACAATACTACAAGTTAAGTGGAGCTCAATATGCAACGAGTTGCATATTGACGAAACACCACATTCGAGTTATTTAGTTCGCTCTCGTTTAGGTACACAACAATATTAAATGTTGTTAAACATGGAAGAGGTGAAGCATAATTAAACTAACTAATTAGGCAAGTTTAAATGAGGCCAGAAACTTAAACAACAATTTCGGAAAATCCTCATGTGCATATTTCAAATTAGCTACTGTTCTGCCCTAAACCATATTTTAGAGTTTTTAAACAGGAAAATAAACTGCAACAAGTTAATCTATGCATTTTTACACCCCATTTACATATAAAGTTTATTAAAATTGGAGCTACGGTTATTTAGTTATGCAATAAATCATTTTAACATGGCATTTATGCAAAATAATAGCAAACAACAAGTTAAACATATTTAACAAGCTTGAAAGTTACAAATAATTAAACTAGATGAAATTCTAAACATTTTGCATGTTTAAAACATTTTAATCCGATGCACGGTTTGTGAGTTATTAAATGCTTGAAGAACATGGGGTTTTCTGTAAAACTGCAAATCCTGGAATAATAGCTAAATGCGCAGATAGGGAAATAAACCTACACAGGCCAAAACTACTGGCCCAACAACGAAAAAAATAGGAGGGCGCTGTAGGTGGCCTCACCATGGGCCTTGGCCCGGTCGGTGGTGTACTGGGGTGGCCGAAGGGCGCAACTGGGCCTTGGCTGGATCGAACAATGAGGTGGAGAGGCGCGGTCAACGGGCGAGCGGCTGCGCTCTGCTCGAACGTGAGCAGCACAGGTGAAGAAGGCACGGCGGCAGGGGACTTGGGCGCGATGCTGATGGAGCGGCGCTGGGACTTGGCGCTGGAGGGCTTGCCGCGGCGGGACTTGGCCAAAGCACGGCGGGATCCGGGCAAGGGCGTCGGAGATGGCCGGATCCGGGCCAGTTCGGGTCGGGGAGGCGTCGACCTCCTGGTTCAAGGAGGAAGCAAGGCGCATGCCTCGAACGACAACGGTGGCGACTGGAACTCCGGCAGGCAAGGCCGCGACTTGGGGAGGTGTAGAGGGAGGTCCGGCGAAGCAGGGATGGCAGCGCGCGAACCTGAAGCAGCCCGGGCCGAGGACGACGAGCTTGAACGACAGCGCCATGGTTGGTCCTCTGGGAAGCAAGGAGGGAGAAAGAGGTTAGAGATGAGCGAGGGAGAGGGAAACATGAGGAGGGGCGTGGACGGGGACTGCCTGGGAGTCGAGGCAGGGGGCTCGGGCAGAGGAGCAGATGCTCCTGGACGAGGGGAGGCGCAGGAGATCGGACGCCGTGGTGCTCTACTCCCCGGCGAGCTCAGGCGAGGTAGAGGGGATCCACAGGTGCGAGAGGAGGCTGGCTGCGGTGGAGTAGGAGAAGCTGCTGCAGGCTTCGGTGGTTGTGGAGGGGATCGATGGAGATTGGCCGATGGCTGAAATCGAGGAGAGGATTTTTGGATCGGGGAGGATCCCGATGAGGAAGGGACAGGAAGAGTGGCGGCGCTCGGGAGTGGGTGGATGGGACAGGATCCCTTGTTTCTAGGATTGGTCTGATATAAACAGTAGGTGGGATCAGGTTAGGTCCGTCTGATCGTAATCGGGCAGTCGAGAATAAATAGGTAGGGAGTCCAAATAAGAAAACGGAGATGCTTTATAGATGTTTGGGGATGAACCAAACCCAACGGTAACGACAACCTGGGTCGGGTTCGGGACAGTTTCGGACGCGCTCAAGAGGGGGTCTGAGAGAGGTCAACAAAGAAAAAGGGTCCTGATAAGGTCAACGAAGACGAGGAAGAAGCGGCAACTACGAGCGGATGCAACCTTTATGAAAACATGCAGATGCAATGCGGATGATGCGATGATGAAATGCAACAAGCAAAAATAAAACACACCGCAAAACTCTGAATAGCTGGAAGTCTTATGGAGCATCGATCTCGGGGCGTTACAACACCCCATCCCTACAAGAGGATCTCGTCCCGAGATCTAAAGATGGCACCGGAGAGAAACATAAGAGGAAGAATAGAGGTAAAACTAAGTTGCTTCTTTGACAAACGAGTGAAACCACGATCCTTGAGAGGTTGAAAAACACTTGAAAGAAAGAACACAACAGAGTTGAACACAATTGAGAGCACTGCGGTAGAAAATAGAAAGAAGGAAGACCATGTGAACCTTGGATGCTGCAAAGCTATGAATGACGAGTACAATGGACAAGAAGGAATTGGAACCACTCTGGTTGAAACGAGATAAACAAGGAACAAGGAAGATCAAATTCGGATAACACTCTGGTTGAAAAGAGATGCAAGACTTGATAAGGTGAAAAGAACTTGAAGAGATGACACAACACTTCGGTTAAATGGATAAGAAATATTAGAACATGATCTTGGCAAAACGAGATGATGGGACGAAGAGAGCAACATCACAATGTCTCCTGAAGAAAGAATAGAAGATAGATCATTGGAAGAACAGAATGGAGGAGAAAATGACAACTTCTACCACAAATGAGCTTGGAAAGCACCCTTCCAAGAAGGTTATAACGGAGTTGTTGGAAAACCCACAACGAAAGGAATAAGCTTGTAGTGGGCTTATGGAAAACTTCTCAAAATTGAGGCAAAATTCTGCCACTACGAAACCAAATAATAGAAATGATAACACCAACGAGATGAAAAACTTCTTCCACCAAGATAATAGAGAGATAACTTGGACCATTGATAATCACCACAATAGCAACATTCCTTAGGGAAGGCTTAAGGTAACATATGACACAAGATAACTCCAACGAAGAGATTAATGGATTTAAAATACCTCATTCTAGACAACATGTGAATCGCGAAACATGAATGGAAATTGTCAAGAATGATATAACACCATCTCAAAAGATAAGGTAGGAGAATTGCACTTTGGAATGCAAGACGGAGAATGCTTGAACGCCTCAAAACAAAACATGTGTTGGGCACCATGCATATTTTAGAGTATAGCTTGGCAGATCATAACTTCAAGAGTAATCTTGAAGAACAATTGAAGAATGAAAATAATCCTTGACGAACCACCATGTAGAGCCTCCATGAAGAACTCTGGTAATAAAAGGATGATAGAAAGAAAGAGAAGTTGAAAACACAAGGTGAAGCCTTGCGATGATTTAGATGGATAATGCGGAAAACTTGGAACTACGGAAAAGAAAAGATGAAACACATGAAACCGAGAATGTGATATGATGAAGAAACTCTGGAAAGAAGAGATGAACAACTTAGAACTGAGCAATTGATACCATCACGAACTCCAGAAGAAGGAATTAATCACTTGGATGAAACAAGAACAAGAATTATGTTATGCGTATCCTTCACCAATTTAAATTGATGACAAGCAACGGATTTGGCATGCCACTTATTCTTCTTGAAAATATTGACGAGAGAAATAGCAAAACTTGGGAAGGTCTTCCACGAACCATTGGTGTGGTTTGGAAACAACAAATGAATTGATATGATAACGGAGGAAGAGAAATCTTGAATGAACCACTTTAAGAATTGAAAATGAACAAAGGAAAGGATAACGAAACATCGGGAAGAATTAGAAAACGAACGAAGGTACTTGAGAGATTTTAGATACAAGAGAACGAAGAGATCACAAGATGATTAGAGAATACTTGAATGATACACCAGTAAGATTTGGAGAACGAGAGCTGAAGACTGGAATGAATAATTCTGAGATGATGTGCTCCGGAGAATCAAACTAAAAAGACTCCTGAATAGCTCTGGATGGGTATGAAAAGAATTCTCACAATCGAAAACAATTATGAGAAGAAGGCATCAAGCTAGAACCATGAATCTTCGAGAGAATGGACCAATATTTGAGAGAAACTCTTCTTTAATCTTCAAATGCAAAGAATGACGATGAGAAACAACACTACGAATTGCTGAGATACTCCGGGAGAATGAAAAACAAACAGGTTGAGCCAACAATGAGAAATAATTTGAAATTGATCTTGGAAAACATCTGACTGATGAAATTCATTTTTATGTCAAACTTCGAAAACAATTTGGGAATAGCACTGGGAAAAATTAGAAGAGTCGGGTAAGATCCTGGGAAAAGACCTGTGGGTTAGGGCCCACTCAAAATATACACCATTGAACTATTTAAAGAGAGATTGCGCCGGTTGAATTAAGTGGCTCAAAAGAGATAACAACCTCAAGATATCTTGAATGGATTAGGAATGAAAACATGAATCTCCTGAGATATCTTCAGTACTCCAGAACAAATGAATGGCGAAAAGTGGATGATTAAGAGGTGCACCGGCATGAGAAAACATTTGAAAGGAGGAAAGGGATATGATCAACACCAAAAGCTTGAATTGAAACCACCGGAGAAGAAAAGTGAACGAAGAATAATAAACTTGAAACTCCTGACCATCTTCATGATAATCACCGGGTAAGAACATTGATTAAAAAGAATGAAGAGACTTCACATGAATAAAATGGATACTTGATTAAGAAATCGGATTCCTTGAAGGAAAAGGGTTGGGAAGGCGGGAAAAATAAAGGCAACCTGGGACGGATGGAAGAAAAAGCGTTGAGAAAACTTATAATTGATCTTGCGGATGGGGAGAATGATCGGATGCACTTGAAGAGAAACACACCGGTTGGAAAAAAATTGACATGACAACCTCAATGATCAAGAAGAATTAGTATTCACATAGAAATATGAGAACACCATTTAGGAAAGGTATGGTTTCAACATTTGACTTCGAAGAAACTCGAATACCACAAATGAAACAAAATAAAGGATTTGGCTTGCAGAATAAGCCAGAAACAAACATATGATAGATCCCATATCGTATCATGTGTCTCTTGGGAAGATATCCTATGAGATACTTGAATTCCCTGTATCTGCTGTTGGGGATACAGGGGAAGCAATATATATCTCACCCAAAACTAACAATTCCTACATCCAAGCTGTATCCATCTATCAACACATAACCAAGAAACCTTCGGAAATCGTGTACCTCAACCTTCGAGAAGCATCCGTTATATGAGCTATGGCAATACTCCCGAACTCCCCAGTACTAGGTGGCGTCGAGGTTATCTCACCAACAACTGCATAAAAGAGATTTTCGATGTCAGCAAAACTCAGGTATACCAGAACTGCAACAATAAAATTGTGACGACAACACCTCGGAGCTCAACTCCCCGGGACACTGCCACAACCCCTAAATGTCAGGAGGCACCAAGAACAATGTTTTCATCACAAGACTATCATAACGATTCCAAGATACCCGCGTGATCCTAATTTTTTTTAGTGAAAATTGAGGAGAGGAAAGACAAAACATCTACGTCAGGTGACCTCACCAGAGCGACGAAGGGACCGAGGAGTAAAAAGAATCCTTCTCTCTGATATATATAATCCTAAGACTCAAAACATTTTTGTTCTAGACTCAACAACGCCAGCGATTCGACCAAGCAGGGGGCTCCTAAGTCGGGGATGGCTCTGATTACCAACTTGTAACACCCATGATGCGGCTATATCTCTCACGTGTCGAGGCACGACTTAGAGGCATAACCGCATGGTGGTTTTGTCGCAAGAAGGGTTATCTTCACACAATCCCATGTAATGAACAAGAAGGGGATAAAGAGTTGGCTTACAATCGCCACTTCACACAATGAACATATAATTCATACATCATTCAGAGTACACACATAGTCCGACTATGGACAAGCCAAAAGAAAAGAAGATAACCCAACTGCTAGATCCCCGATCGCCCAACTGGGCTCCACTTTTGATCAACATGAAACGAAACATAGCAACGACCAAGATCTTCGTTGGGCTCCCATCTGAGCTCGGTTGCATCACCTGCACTGGTATCATCGGCACCTGCAACTATTTATAGTATCTAGTGAGCCACGAGGACTCAGCAATCTCAAAACCCGCGAGATCAAGACTATTTAAGCTTATGGGTAGTAAGTGGTAAAGTGGTGAGGTTGCAGCAGCGACTAATCAAAGTATGGTGGCTAACATACGCAAATAAGAGCGAGAAGAGAAGCAAACAGAACGGTCGAGAAGCTAGAAGTGATCAAGAAGTGATCTTGAAACTACTTACGTTCAAACATAACCCAAAACCGTGTTCACTTCCCGGACTCCGCTGAAAAGAGACCATCACGGCTACACACACGGTTGATGCATTTTAATTAAGTCAAGTGTCAAGTTCTCTACAACCGGACATTAACAAATTCCCATCTGCCACATAATCGCAGGCACAGCTCTCGAAAGTTTAAACCCTGCTGGGGTGTCCCGACTTAGCCCATCACAAGCTCTCACGGTCAACGAAGGATATTCCTTCTCCCAGGAAGACCTGCTCAGTCTCGGAATCCCGATTTACAAGACATTTCGACAATGGTAAAACAAGACCAGCAAAGCCGCCCGATGTGCGGACAAATCCCGATAGGAGCTGCACATCGTTCTCAGGGCAAACCGGATGAGACATCCTACGAATAAAACCAGCCCTCAAGTTTCCCCGAGGTGGCCCCGCAGTCTACTCGGTTCGGACCAACACTCGAAGGAGC
>NC_041381.1:522932929-522946258 GCF_002162155.2 Triticum dicoccoides | reverse complement strand
AAATAAAGATGACCCTTGAGTCTGCAGAACCCAAGTGAAAAAGGCTTAGGTAGGCAAATGGTGAAACCAAGGTTGGGCCTTGCTGGAGGAGTTTTATTCAAAGCAAACTGTCAAGGGGGTCCCATAAATCACCCAACCGCGTAAGGAACGCGAAATCAAGGAATATAACACCGGTATGACGGAAACTAGGGTGGCAAGAGTGGAACAAAACACCAGGCATAAGGCCGAGCCTTCCACCCTTTACCAAGCATTTAGATGCATTAATTAAATAAGAGATATTGTGATATCCCAACATAAACATGATCCAACATGGAGCAATATTCAACTTCACCTAAAACTAACAATGCTATAAGAGGGGCTGATCAAAGCGGTAAAATAGCCAAGCAATGGTTTGCTAGGAAGGGTGAAAAGGTTAGAGGCTGTCATGGCAATTTGGGAGGCTTGATGAACAAGTGACAGGTAGCACAGCATAGCGATAGAACGAAGCAACTAGCAAGCAAAGATAGAAGTGATATCGAGGGTAATGGTCATCTTGCCTGAGATCCCGCAAGGAAGAAGAACGAGTCCATGAAGAAGACAAACAGACGTAGTCGAACGAATCCTCACAAACGCAACGTGATCGGAACTATCAAGGAGAAGCGCAACCGAAAAGAAGCAAACAACATAGTAAACAACCACCCATAAGCATGGCACGATGCACAACCAAGTATGATGCATGTTCGGTTTTGTAAGGCATGGCATGGCAAAGTGCAACAAACAATACTACAAGTTAAGTGGAGCTCAATATGCAACGAGTTGCATATTGACGAAACACCAAATTCGAGTTATTTAGTTCGCTCTCGTTTAGGTACACAACAATATTAAATGTTGTTAAACATGGAAGAGGTGAAGCGTAATTAAACTAACTAATTAGGCAAGTTTAAATGAGGCCAGAAACTTAAACAACAATTCCGGAAAATCCTCATGTGCATATTTCCAATTAGCTACTGTTCTGCCCTAAACCATATGTTAGAGTTGTTAAACATGAAAATAAAGTGCAACAAGTTAATCTATGCATTTTCCACCCCATTTACATATAAAGTTTCTTAAAATTGGAGCTACGGTTATTTAGTTATGAAATAAATCATTTTAACATGGCATTTATGCAAAATAATAGCAAACAACAAGTTAAACATATTTAACAAGGTTGAAAGTTACAAATAATTAAACTAGATGAAATTCTAAGCATTTTGCATGTTTAAAACATTTTAATCTGATGCACCGTTTGTGAGTTATTAAATGCATGAAAAACTTGGGGTTTTCTGTAAAACTGCAAATCCTGGAATAATAGCTAAATTCGCAGATCTGGAAATAAACCTACACAGGCCGAAACTACTGGCCCAACAACGAAAAAATAGGAGGGCACTGGAGGTGGCCTCACCTTGTGCCTTGGCCCGGGCGGTGGTGTACTAGGGTGGCTGAAGGGCGCAGCTGGGCCTTGGCCGGATCGAACGATGAGGTAGAGAGGCGCGGTCAACAGGCGAGCGGCTGCGCTCTGCTCAAACGTGAGCAGCGCAGGTGAAGAAGGCACGGTGGCGGGGGACTTGGGCGTGATGCTGATGGAGCGGCGCTGGGACTTGGTGCTGGAGGGCTTGCCGCGGCGGGACTTGGCCAAAGCACGGCGGGATCCGGTTAAGGGCGTCGGAGATGGCCGAATCCGGGCCAGTTCGGGTCGGGGAGGTGTCGACCTCTTGGTTCGAGGAGGAAGCAAGGCGCAGTCCTCGAACGACGACGGCGGCGACAGGAACTCCGGCAGGCAAGGGCACGACTTGGGGAGGCGCAGAGGGAGGTCCGACAAAGCAGGGATGGCGGCGCGCGGACCTAAAGCAGCCCGGCCGAGGACGACGAGCTTGAACGACAGCGCCATGGTTGGTCCTCTACGAAGCAACGAGGAAGAGAGAGGTTAGAGATGAGTGAGGGAGAGGGAAACAGGAGGAGGGGCACGGACGGGGACTGCATGGGAGTCGAGGCAGGGGGCTCGGGTAGAGGAGCAGATGCTCCTGGACGAGGGGAGGCGCAGGAGATCGGGCGCCGTGGTGCTCTACTCCCCGGCGAGCTCAGGCGAGGTAGAGGGGATCCACATGCGCGAGAGGAGGCTGGCTGCGGTGTAGTAGGAGAAGCTGCTGCAGGCTTCGGTGGTTGTGGAGAGGATCCATGGAGATTGGCCGATGGCTGAAATCAAGGAGAGGATTTTTGGATTAGGGAGGATCCCGATGAGGAAGGGATAGGAAGAGGGGAGTGGGTGGATGGGACAGGATCCCTTGTTTCTAGGGTTGGTCTGATATAAATAGAAGGTGGGATCACGTTAGGTCCGTCCGATCGTAATTGGGCGGTCGAGAATGAATAGGCAGGGAGTCCAAATAAGAAAACGGAGATGCTTTATAGATGTTTGGGGATGAACCGAACCCAACGGTAACGACAACCCGGGTCGGGTTCGGGACAGTTTCGGACGCGCTCGAGAGGGGGTCTGAGAGAGGTCGACAAAGACAAAGGGTCCCAATATGGTCAAGGAAGACAAGGAAGAAGCGGCAACTACGAGCGGATGCAACCTTTATGAAAACATGCAGATGCAATGCGGATGATGCGATGATGAAATGCAACAAGCAAAAATAAAACACACGACGAAACTCGGAATAGCTGGAAGTCTTCTGGAGCGTCGGTCTCGGGGCGTTACAATGGGCTTGACCGAACATAAATGCTCCATTTGGCCTTCTGTGAGGAGGTGGTGGAGTGGGGAGGGGAAAAGTGAGCAAAGTTAGTTGGCTCGGTCAAAATGGAGCACAACTAAGGAACGAGGGGCACAGAAATATAAATCCCTAAAATCTTTACCTCCATACTATTCTGGAGCTCCTCGTGATGTCCCGGATCCCATCTGAGACTCCGAACAACCTTCAAACTTGCACTATCAATATCTCAATACTACCCTAGAACCTAGTCCTACTGATCGTTTAGTGTGTGACCCTACGGGTTCGAGAATCATGTAGACATGACCGATACTCCTCTCCAGTCAATAATCAATAGCGGGACCTGAATGCCCATATTGGTTCCGACATATTCCGCGAAGATCTTTATTGGTTGAACCATCATGTCAAGGATTCAGTTAATCATGTATATAGTTTCCTTTGTCCGGCGATATGTTACTTGCCCGAGATTCGATCGTCGGTATCTCCATACCTAGTTCAATCTCGTTACCGACAAGTCTCTTTACTTGTTTCGTAATACAAGATCTCGTGAGTAAACTCATTAGTCACATAAAGATTCTTATGATGTTTCATTACCAAGAGGGCCCAGAGATATCTCTCTGTCACACGGAGTGACAAATCCCAATCTCCATCCATGCAGCCCAACAAACACCTTCAGAGATACCTGTAGAGTTTCTTTATGATCACCCAGTTACAAAGTGACGTTTGATAGCAGAAAGTATTCCTTCGGTGTCTGGGAGTGGCATGATATCATGGTCTAAGAAACTGATACTTGACGAAGAAAGTTGTAGCAAAGAACTAAATGATCTGATGCTAAGCTCACGGTTGGGTCTGTCCATCACATCATTCTCCTAATAATGTGATCCCATTATCAAATGACAACTCATGTCTATTGTTAGGAAACATTAACCGTGTTTGATCAATGAGCTAGTCTAGTAGAGGCTTACTAGGGACACGTTGTAGTTTATGTATTCACTCATGTATTTAAGTTTTCGGTCAATACAATTCTAGCATGAATAATAAACATTTTTCATGAATGGGAAATATGATAACAACCAATTTATTATTGCCTCTACGGCATATTTCAACACATGTCACTTGAAGAATGGTTGAGTCTAGATATGTACATTGTGTTCTGCATACGACATGCATCTTGTTCTGGTGAAGAAGCCTCTAGTGAATGGGCATTGTTTGGTTGTACTTCATTTGAATCTGGACATGTTGATCGATGCATACATGAATGTGTGCATTTAATTTGCACAAGCCAACCCTCAATTTTTTTTGTAGTGAGCAGTCACTTGCCTTGACCATGTCACTTCAAGAATGGTTGACTCTAGACATGTACATTGTTTTCTGCGTACGACATGTTCTTTTCATGAAGCAGCCTCTAGTGAATTTGGCATCCTTTGATTGTACTTCAATTTGAATCCGGACATGTTGCTCAATGCATACAACATGTGTGCGTTTAATTTGCACAAGCCAACCCTCAAATTTGTTTTGTAGTGAACAATCACTTGCCTTGACCATGTCACTTCAAGACTGGTTGACTCTACACGTGTACATTGTGTCCTACGTATGGCATGTTCTTTTCGTGAAGAAGCCTCTAGTGAATTGGGAATCCATTGGTTGTACTTCGATTTGAATCCAGACATGTTGATCGATGCATACATGCATGTGTGCGTTTTGTCAGCATTCTGGGGACGGGGGTACCCAAACCTTCCTGCCTGCGGCCCGCAGCGTGGCTTCCTCGATGGCCCGGTATGGGCCAATAGCAGGACCTACATGACAAGACCCCCGCGGAGGCCCCTCGGTCTCGTGAGGCGGGAGACACCAAGACCTCCGGAGAAGCAGCCTCTCCAGGCTGCCTCCCGAGGAGCGGAGATTTCCATGCAGGTACCCAGCCTCACGAAGCTGCGATGACGTGAGCCGTGACGACAATGGCTAGGCGGGCGCTAGTGGGCGCTGTCGGGCTACGGGTTCCGCAAACCCTTGAAAGGTTCGAACTCTGGGGTGCATGCGGAAATCTCAACCTATACAGTCTGCCTACTCGTGGTTCTCCTAAGCCTAGCACGACGAGCTCGAAGAGACAAAGAGACACAACAGTTTATCCTGGTTCGGGCCACCTTCTGGCGTAATACCCTACTCTAGCATTTTGGTGGATTGCTTCGAAGGGTTGAGGATGAACTAGTACAGTGGATGAACTGGCCTCTGGAGGTGAGGTGTTCTTGAGCTCAAGAGAGCTGGTGGGATCTGAACTAGATGCTCCTTCTAAACTAGAAGCTTGTTCTCCCCCTGTTTTTGTCTATGGTGGTGGCTAAGCCCTATTTATAGTGGCCTTGGTCCTCTTCCCAAATGTTGGCGGGAAGGGATTCCACAACGGCCGGATCTGAAAGGGGACAAGTAGTACAACTTATCCTAACAAAAGTAGTCTTCGCCTGTGAAAAGCCCCTGGTTGTGACACTGTGGTGGGCTCGGTGATGACCTCCGTCCTGCCGTCCTGGCGGTCTTGGTCTTGTTGCACCAGAATGGAAACCTTTGGCTAATTCCTCGGGACTCCGTGCTTGTGGCTTGACACCCTTGCACCAAAGAGGAAACTGGCGCTCTGCGCCTGCTGGCGCCCGTCTGGCGCCCGCCGGCCCTTGGTCATCACTGCTCACGCCAGCTGAGCCTCGTGAGGTACACATTGCATAGAACTCTCCGCCCCTCAGGAGCCAGCCTGAGGAGGCCGATCCCCTCGGGGGTCTTGGCGTTGTCCGTCTCACGAGGCTTGCCCCCTCGCGAGGGTCTTGACCAGGCCATCGATGGAGCCACATGGTGGGCCACAAGAAGGAAAGTCTGGATACCCCCATATCCAGAACGCCGACAATAGCCCCGGGCCCAAGGCGCGCTCGTACTTGGCTTTGAGTAGAAGCCAAGGGGCAAGTGCGGAGCGCCGCGGGCCCTAACTGCCTGCGGCCTTGATGACGCATGGCGATTGATGGGACGTGGGCGTCTCCACTTTCCCATGCTACCTTGGCAACTGTTTCCGTCTGACAAAAGGGTTGCCATCTGCCGCTGGGCTTTCATTGCCTCCTCTTCGTCTTGATCCAGATCCGCTTCTCCTAACACCAGCAACACCCACTAGATCTGCCGATTTCCTCCTCCAATATTTTGCCCAATGGCTGCCGAGAAGGCAAAGGCCTTATCCTCAGCTACCGGCTCCGCCTGGTACGAGCCAGTGATGTTCACGCCCTTCGTCACCGAGGAGAAGCTCCAGACCGTGCTTCTCCTGACGGTGAGCAAGGACAATGAGTGGAAGGAGATTGTGCTCCGGGTCCGCCGTTGCTGCGCCGGAACCCGTGAATAGTACCTTCTACCCTTTCTTCCTGCATAGCGTCTACTCGGGGCTGGTGCCCCCATTTTCCCACTTCTTCTACACTGTTCTTCACCATTATGGCCTCCACGCGCTCCATATTCATCCTAACTCCATCCTCCTCCTGTCTATCTTTGCCTTCTACTATGAGGCGTTCGTGGGGGTGATGCCCTCCGTCGCCATGCTCCGCCACTTCTTCCTTCGCATGGGTGGCGACCATCCTACTGGGTGCCTCGGCTTTGTTGCAGCCCGGGGTGGTAGCGCGATCTCCCGTGCCGGGAAGAAGGCGGAGGACGCCCTGAAGAGGTGGGTTTTGATGGATGCCAAGTGCTCGCAGGACCTGCTGGAGCTGCCGACCGAGTTTCCCTCCTTCGGGAAGGGGTGGCTCTCTGAGAAGATCACCAACCCTTCCCTGAGGCCGTTGATGAAGAAGATGGAGGAGGACCTGAAGAGCGAGAAGCTGATTGGGGCCATGATCATCAAGAAGTTCTTGATGCAGCGCTTAGCGCCGCTCCAAGATCGCTCCCGCCCCTTGTGGAAGCTTGGGGGTGCTGATGACAAGATCCGCCTTCGTCAGGATGCCCTTCCCAAGGAGGAGCTGAGCAAGGTGTTGCTTGACTTGATTGGGAAAGACCCAAGCGGTCCTCCGGAGGATTGGCTCCCGCTGTACTGTCGAGTCGATGGGGAGGAGGTTGCCACTGCCATGCCGGTCTTCGACGAGTTCGGGCTCGTGTGGGCGGGGCCTCCCTCGCTACCTACCTCCTTGGTGGACCTGTCCTCTGGCGACCAATCCTCTAACGCAACCGAGGACGAGGGCGAGGGGGAATCCTCTATCCCAAGGCGGAGGGAGCTCCTCCTCGACTTCCCCGATGATGATGATGATGATGATGCGCCTCCGGTGGTGGAACTAGCTCGCCCCTATGGGGTGACCACGAGATCCGGGGTGGCCTCCTTAAAGCAGCCCAAGCGGTTGGCCGCGAAGAAGGGCAGGACTGCGCTGATCCCTCTGGGTAGTGCTCCGCCGTTGCCAGCAGCGTCTCGAGTGGCACCGACCGCGAGCTCTCCCGCTCCCAACAATGCTGCTTCGACTGCTCTGGCAAAGCCCCCGCTACTGAGCCTGAAGAGGAGCTATGTCTTCGCCGACCACTAAGTCTTCTCCCTTGGTTATGTCATTGATTCCTGACGCGATGCTTAGCATCTTCGTCTGTCATTAGGCAACAGTCGTCGAAGAAGCAGAAGGAGGGTGCGGGAGTTGCTGTGGTCGAGCGCGTCGAGGTGGTCACCGCAGCCCTGGCTTCGAAGAGCGTTGCGGCCCCCACAGCACCGGCGGTGATGACGCCTTCCCAGGGCGCAGATGCCCATCCTTAGGAGGTGCCGGCGCCCTCTGTGGGCCTGATTGCGTCGGCACCCGTCCTTGCCGCGGTTGCCGAGGCCGCCCAGCCTCCGGAGCCCTCAGTCCTTCCTGCTGTAGTGGTTTCTCCTGCCCTGGCACTGAGGACATCTTCTCTTCTGCCTGTCGTGCAGCTGGGCCATGGCGCCCCTGCCACCTCCAAAGCGCTGGAGGAGCCAAGGGCGGCGTTGGACCTTCTCTAGGGTGAACTTTTGGGCCCGGACCGGCGCGCGGTGTTGGGACGCCTGGGGCTGATTTCTGGATGGCTCTAGGCCGACGCGTCCGTCCGTGCAGCCTGGGGCTCCATAGAGGAGGCACAGAAGGTGTTTGGGATGGCTGCCGCCAAGCACGACCTGACGCGAAAGGAGGCCATGGAAGCCGAGGATCAGTGCCGCGCGGTGGAGGCTGAACTGAAGGCTCTTCAGGATCAAAAGGCCTCCCTGGCCGGCCAGCTCCAGGATTGTGAGGAGAAGCTGAAGGTCTAGGAGCTGCCGTTGCCGATCGAGATGGCGAGCTGAAGAAAGCAGCCCTGGAGCAGGCTGCAGAGCGCGACCGCCTGACAAAGCTGAAGGAGGAGGAGGAGGCGGCCCAGGCGTCCCTTGCCAAGGCCAAGGAAGCGGCCACCATGGAGCGCAGCACCCTTGCCTCCCTCGAGGTGAGGTTCCATAAGGCTCAGTGTCGGTGTCAAAACCGGTGGATCTCGGGTAGGGGGTCCCGATCTGTGCGTCTTAGGCTGATGGTAATAGGAAGCAAGGGACACAATGTTTACCCAGGTTCGGGCCCTCTCGATGGAGGTAAAACCCTACTTCCTGCTTGATTAATACTGAAGATATGAGTAGTACAAGAGTAGATCTACCACGAGATCGTAGAGGATAAACCCTAAGAGCTAGCCTATGATGGTATGATTGTAATTGTGATCGGCCTTCTAAGGATCATCCGCTCCGGTTTATATAGACACCGGGGAGGGTTTACATGGAGTCGGTTACAAGGAAGGAAATATGATATCCGGATCGCCAAGCTTGTCTTCCACGCAAAGGAGAGTCCCATCCGGACATGGGCCAAAGTCTTGAGTCTTGTATCTTCACGCTTCAATAGTCCGGACGATGTATATAGTCCGGCTGTCCGGATACCCCCTAATCCAGGACTCCCTCAGTAGCCCCTGAACCAGACTTCAATGACGATGAATCCGGCACGCAGTCTTGTCTTCGGCATTGCAAGGCGGGTTCCTTCTCCGAATACTCCAAGGTTATTTATCGAACACGTAGATCATGTCCGGATCTGCAAGAGGGTAAATTCGTTCTGCTGGCAAACTTTTGTACGTCGTGCTCCTGCATCGTGGCCTGGTCCAAGAGAACCGGCGTTTCCTGCTCCACCTTGACTCGCGTCGCGAGGCAGTTTTATTGGCACGTCCTGCCAAAGCAGAGACCGTGTTCCTCTTATTGCGGGATCTCTCATCAATATGGGCGTGTGTGACCCCACGGCGAGCGTTGGTATGACTCGGTGTATTTTAGATAAGTCACAAGCGGTCATGCTGATGACTCTTGATATTCATCCTCTTTATAAGGAGGTCGAGGCCTACACCTCTTTTCCACCTCTCCTGCTCCTTCTCGCACCTTGAGCTCCAGCACTCAAAACCTAAGCCTCAACACCCTAGATCCTCCAGTATGTCTGGATCCGACGCAAAAGGCCGGTGGGTGGCCTCCTCAATCTAGGAGGAGGATATTACTAAGCTTAGGGAGGTTGGATACCTGACCGCCGATATCCAGCATAGGCTTCCTGCTCCAGGGCAAGTTATCCCCACGGCGGAGCCCAATGAGAGTGTCATGTTCGTTCCTCACTTCCGCCGAGTCCTAGGCCTCACCCTCGACCCCTTTGTAAGGGGGCTCATGTTATACTATGGCTTGGATTTCCATGATCTATCTCCAGACGCCATCCTCCACATCTCGTCATTTATTATTGTGTGGGAGGCTTTTCTCCACGTCAACCCACACTTCGTCTTATGGCTCAAGACTTTCAATGTGAAGCTGAAGATGATCGAGGGGCGACATGCGGAGTGCGGAGGTGCCATAATAAGCAAGAACGTTGATGCCCCATGGCCAGAGGGCTCCTTTCCGGAAGTATCCGATGTGTGGCAACGGAGGTGGTTTTATGTTACAGCTCCCAGAGGCACAAAGTGGGCAGCCGCCCCCGAGGTCCACTTGGGCCCTCCATCACAGTTAGCATATTGGACCGACGTAGGACGGAATCATGGGCCTGCTGGCGATGTACCAGAACTGCAGAATCATATTCGGGAGCACATAGAGAGAGACATAAATCTCGTCAGCATAATGCAAGTGATGCTAATCCGGCGGACGCTGTCGTGCAAACGTCGGCCTCTCCGGATGTGGGACTTTAATCCGGAGGGTCCGCGGACTATTAAGCACTTCTTCGGCCTGAAGCTCGAAGGAATGTGTAAATTATTCTTTGGACAACAAGTAAAGTGTCCGGACACCACCGAGGATGCGGGCCTAAGCTGCAATCGCCTAGACGCCCAAGTAAGTAACCTTAAAGCCGGACACTTCATTTATGTTTATCATAATTGTAATTCTGAAAATCCCTCCGTGGCCAGGAATGGCTCAATAAAGCGGAGAGAATCAGGTGTCCGGTTCCACTTCCTGAAGGCTCGCCTGGTCCAACCATCACAAAGATGCTTGACCGGGCGCTCAGCAAAATCCCCTCAAGGAAAGGCGAAGGATAGGGAAGTGAAACCGCACCACACATCCAGACCAGAGGAATCGCTACCTCTACTATGGAGGATAGCCAGGAAGGGGAGGTTAAAGCCTCCTCCCCATGCGGGAAGAAGAGGGTAGCTCCCGAAGACTTGAGGCGGAGACGCCCAAGAAAGGGAAGAAGGTATCACCAGGGGGCTCCGCCGTGATGGGCGCCCTTACCACGTCGTGCCCACCAACGGGCCAGCCCTCCACCGAGCCGTAAGTTATTCATTGATTCAAAGGTAGGGCGTTACTCTGAGATCCGTAACCAAGACTTTGTCTTTTGTAGTCCGGCGAGCAGCTCTTCTCAGCAGAGTTCGTCTTCGGGGGATCTTCGTCCGGAGATGATGGAGAGCGAGACTCCACCCACCTCTCCGCCTCATGAAGTGGGCGACACGGAGGTGTCGTCACGGAGGATTCCGGTTCTACCGAAGCCAGAAGCGAACACGTCAGTTACCCTGAGCCCGGAGCATTTGGCTCCCACGGGGGGCGATGAGAAGGGTCAGGCACAGTTCGATGTCTGGCCGGACGTACTGACGTGCTTGCTGGAGCGATCCGCGCTCTCGGAGGAGCACCACTCTTTAATGAGCATGGTGCCCACGAAGATTTCATCCGCTTGCCGCGGTTTGAATGAGGCATTTACAAGCCTGATCGAAGGCTTTGAGGTATGTAGTGAAAAATGCACTGTATTATTTTTGTTATGAAGCATGCGCTAGGTGTGCTCCCTATCGATAGTAGCCCCTGAGACTCTGGTTGCCCGCCATAGGCGGCAAACGGGGGATCATATATTTATGACTGCGATGTATATATGTGCAGGTATACAAAGATCCGGCAGCCTACCAGTCTATTGTAGTTGCCGAACTGAGAAGGCATACCGGATCTATTGATGCTGATATCACGCTGGTGAACAAATGGCTTGAAGAATCCCAGGGTATGTACTCTTCTTCCTTTATTATATTGTATAGGAGAATGCGAGAATGGCATAATGTTTAATGCCCTGTGTATGCACTGTAGATGGTGCTGCTGCCGTGGAGGTCCTAAAGGCCGAGCTTGCTCAAGCCAACGAACAAGCTCGGGTTAGCAATGCGGCTGCTCTAAAGGCGGCCGAAGAGTTGAGAGCCGAACAGGCTGCTCATCGCCGAAGCGAGGGAACGATAGCTGAATTGGCCGAAGAATTGAAAAATGTCGCCGACCGGTATGTGCTCCTTGAAGAGGAGAATAAGGCTAATTCGGCCGAGCTGGACAAGGCACTTAATGCCGCCAAGGAGATGCGGACCGAGATCCGGGATATGCGGGAGGAGCTATAGCAGGCCGACAAAATCATGGCTGGGGGCTCCTACCTACTGCGGACGAAGTTTTTGGATCCAAAGTATGCTCCCCTAGCTAGGCGTTGGAGTCCTGCAGACGCATATGCAGACTTGACGAATAGTACAGCCGACACTGCCAAGTTCTTCGAGGATCAAGGTGATAAGGAAGTGGAGAAGCTTTTCTGGTCGCAGTTCAATGCTCCCAACCGCTCGCTGCCGTTGAATGAGATGGTGGCTGCTGTGGCGGAGCTTCATAGGCTGTCCGGGCTTGCAATGCGGTCTATAACAGACCATCTTTGGCTGTGGATAGTTATTTTGGTTTGGTGCAACAATTCCTTGGGGTCGTGACTCGGATCGACGCCATGAGGAGGTCGGCGTGCATAGAAGGTGCGCGGATGGCTCTTGCCCGCGTAAAATCCTATTGGACGGATATGAAGGCCACCATTATAGCGACCCAGGATCCGGCGGGGGGCCAATATCCGGCCGAGCACTACTTGGCGCAGGTCACAGAGGGTGCTCGCCTAATAGAGGCGTAGTGCTCGAAAAATATTTTGTTTGAGTGATAAGACGAATCATTGTAAAAACAATGTTTATTTTGATTATGAGGCTATATTTATATATTTTTGCCTGAAAATATGATTGTGTCCCCTGTATGGCCATTCTTATATATATAAGTAGGCCGAAAGATAGCAGTTGTTGGTTTCAACCCCCAAGCATACAATGCGGGGGTGTTTGCGAAGAATATGCTTAGTCACACTTGATCCAACGTCTTGGTCCATTAAGGAGGTGATTGCACGTCGAACTAGGCAACCGGACTATATAGCTGTAACACTTTTGCTTAGCCATGGGGATATAATGGGGGGCTACTATGTAGCCCCTGGTACCTTCGCGGGCATCCGAAGACGGGCGCGTGTGTACATGGCTGGAAAACAACCCTTCGTTAACGCGGAGGAATCCTAGAGATTCTGGTGAGTCTTCGAGTGGTTGAACAGTCTCTCGCTGTATCATGACGGTCAGTTTTCGGCTTTCTCTACTGAGGCGCTTGATACGTCTTGTAACGTCCCGGATCCGATGCGCCAGGTGTCATTCAGTTATTCGCCGTTGTTGCTATGTCATTTGCTTGCGTGTTGCATTTTATCATGTCATCATGTGCATTGCATTGCATACATGTTCGTCTCATGCATCCGAGCCTTTCCCCCGTTGTCCGTTTTGCAATCCGGCGCTCCTATGCCCTCCGGCGTTCCCCTTTTGTCTCCTATTGTGAGTGGGTGTTAAAATTTCTCGGAATGGCCCGAGGCTTGCCAAGAGGCCTTGGTATACCACCGGTAGACCGCCTGTCAAGTTTCGTGCCATTTGGAGGTCGTTTGCTACTCCAACGGCTAACCGGGTAACTGTAAAAGCCTCTTTCTCTTTGCAGCCCAACACCCCTTCCAAACTAGCCCAAAACACATCTAACTCCCCTACTGCTCTCGGTCGTTCGATCACGATCGCGTGGCCGAAAACCGCTCCTCATTTGGACTCTCCTAGCTCCCAGAAATCTATTTATAGCCCCTCCCCCGAAATTTCCGCAGTCCAAACCCTAGTTTTCCTCCTCGCGCCGCCGGACACGTCCAGCCGCCACCTCTCCCCGCCCAATCCCGCGCTGCCACCGCAGCTCCGCCGCCACGTGTCGCCTCCTGATTCGCCGCCGCCCCGCGCCCACTTCCCCGCGCCGCCACCCGCGCGTCGGCCAGCCGGGGCCCAGGCTGGGCCCTGCTGGCCCGCGCACCGCGCCGCTGCCGCCCAGGGG
>NC_041381.1:522913358-522932642 GCF_002162155.2 Triticum dicoccoides | reverse complement strand
TCTCCGGCCACCCGGCGTCGTCGGAGCTCCTCCGGAGCGCCGCCGCGCCGGTGCCCTGCGCCGCCGACCCGCCTCGGCTCCGCCCGGAACCCGGCCTCGCCCCGAGCTCCGGAGAGCTTGCCTTCGCCTCTCCGGCCTCCTCCCCGCCCGGATCCGGCCTCCGCCGCCACAGATCTGCCTCTCCGGCCTCCCCTCGCCGGCCCTGCCTCGCCGGAGAACCCTTGCCGCCGGCCCCCGTCATCGGATCGACCCTGCCGGCCTCCCAGAGCCTCTCCGGCCATCTCTTCCTCAACTCCGGCGTCTACTCCGGCGAGGCCCCGGATCGGGATGAGATCCACCGGGATCTCATCCAAACGCCCGGATCTCTCCGTCCCGAACCGTCCCGTCCCGGGTTGACTTTCGGAGGGTATATTTCGTCTAAGTCCCAGTTTTGAGTAATTTTCATGCCATGTTCGTCATGCTATATCTCTGCATCCGTAGCTCCGTTTCGTGCGTTTAATATGTCAAATTGTTCGTCTCTATGAGTACATCATTTCATTCCATTGCATCATATTCATTTGAGCTCATCTTGATGCCTGAATCATCATTGTAAGAGTGCTTCATGATGTTTTCTGCTGTCTGTTATCAGAACGAGCTCTTTTGTCATTTTTGCCATGATTGATGTGTGCATCCTATGAGGTTGATGTCTACATGTGTTTTGATCTATGCTATGTCTTCTTTTACAGAGGTGCTTGACATGTATTTTTGTGATCAATGTGGTGACTAGCACAAGCATGCAAACTAGACATCGTGATGTTGCTGATTTTAGTCCCTGTTCTGCTGTTATTTTGATGCCATGTAAACTTGATGCTACAGAGAGATCCATACATATTTTGAGATACTTCAGTAAGGGTGTTTTGAACAATAGGTTTTGTTTATCTATTCATGTCATTTGTTGCAATTATGGAGTAGCCTAGCATGTCATTTTCGTGCTCTCCTTTTGCTTCAAAAAGTTTCCTGGCAGATTGTTTACATGTTATTCAATTTGGCCAAGCTTGTTGTAGTTGATCCTTGCATGCTATGAACTTGTTCTTGACTTGGTTTGTTTCACAAACATGTCTTCTTGATGATGCTATGTTTATATTGTCATGCAATGACTTGTGGTGAGTGTATCGAGCTTGTTAAGTAGGGTTCATGATGTTGCTATTTTGCTAGGCTGAATCTGTTATTTTGTGATGCTATATAAACATGTTGCTACTAATCATTCTATGCATAATCTGGAGATGTTCTATAAACATGTTTTGATCTACATGTAATCCTCTATCCATACATGCCCCTGGTTGTATTTATAGCTTGCTGTAGCTTGTTCATATCTTGCTCCAAAGTTGCTTGATAATGTTGCTGTCAGCCTGTTAACATTAAGTTCAGTTGTTTCCATGTGTTTTGCTACTGATCCATGCACCATATGACCTTGATCTTGCCATTCTTAGCTTCACAAACATGCCTTCTTACTGTTGGTTGCCTTGCCATGCCATGTTTTGCTCTGTAGTGAGTGGTACAAGCTGACCAACATGCCTTCAAAATTATGTTTCTGCCATGTTTGAATCTGTAATATAACTTGCCATGTTTACATGGGTGCCATCATATTTTCTGATCCTTTTGGCTTATGGTCACTAAGGGACTTTTTATCTATGCTTTGAGTAGAATCATGCCATGCCTTTGTTTGCCATTATAAGTTCCTGTAACATGTTTTTTGATAGCTCTAAACATTGCATTGTGATGTTATTTTCTGCAAAGTCTGAAATTGTTATAACTTGCAATCTTACCATGTGTGTTTGAGCATGTTCTAGTGATTTATGGAGATAGCTCAGTGTTCATGTTTTGTCGTGCTTTACCTGTACATCATGCCCATGTCTTTAGTTATTATGTTGGGGTGCTGTAGCATGTTGTTTTGATGCTTGCAATATGCCTAGTTGCTGTTTTGGACAGCTTGTCCTTTAAACTTGTTTCATGTGTGTGTGTTGAACCGTTGCTTCGTTTTGAGTGTGCTCTATATGAAACTTGCTTAGAATTGCATGTGGTTTCATATTACCATGTTGCATCCATGTTTTGAAGTGTTTGCTTGATGTTTGTATGCATTTTGCATCAATGTCATGTTTAACCTGTTTTGCTCATATCTTCTAGGCCGTAGCTCCGAACTAAATGAACTTTATATGTAACTTGACTAGAATCTCGTGTAGATCATCTTGGTGCATCTTAACTTGCTGTTTAACAACTTGAACATAAGGTTTATTCAAATCTGGACCAATTTCGAAATATGCATATGAGGACTTGCCGGAATTGTTATATGTTGTTCCCGGCCTTAGTTAAACTTGCCTTGATGTGTTGTTCTTGTTTGCATCATCTCTTGCCATTTGTAGCTTCATGTAGCTTTGTCATGCATCATGCTTGTTGTGCATCATGTGTTGTTCATGTGCGGTGTGTTTACTATCTTGTGTGCTTCTTCTTGTTAGTTCCTGTTTCGTTGCGATCGTGAGGATTCGTTCGTCTACGCTTGGTTCGGCTTCATCCGTTCATCTTCTTCATGGACTCGTTCTTCTTCCTTGCGGGATTTCAGGCAAGATGACCGCTACCCTGGATCTCACTACTATCATTGCTATGCTAGTTGTTTCGTTCTATCGCTTTGCTGCGTTACCTATCTTTTGCTCATCAAGCCATCCCAAATTGCCATGAACCTCTAACCTTTGACACCTTTCCTATGCCAACCGTTGTTTGGCTACGTTATCGCTTTTGCTCAGCCCCTCTTATAGCGTTGCTAGTTGCAGGTGAAGTTGAAGATTTCTCCATGGTGGACAAGATTTTGTTGGGATATCACAATATCTATTATATTATTAATGCATCTATATACTTGGTAAAGGGTGGAAGACTCGGCCTTTTGCCTAGTGTTTTGTTCCACTCTTGCCGCCCTAGTTTTCATCATACCGGTGTTATGTTCCCGGATTTTGCGTTCCTTACGCGGTCGGGTGATTTATGGGACCCCCTTAACAGTTCGCTTTGAATAAAACTCCTCCAGCAAGGCCCAACCTTGGTTTTACCATTTGCCTCACTACCACCTATACCTTTCCCTTGGGTCGGCCAACCCGAGGGTCATCTTTATTTTAGCCCCCCCGGGCCAATGCTTGTCTAAGTGTTGGTCCGAACTGAGCTGCCTGCGGGGCCACCTCGGGGCAACTTGAGGGTTGGTTTTACTCGTAGCTAGTCTCATCCGGTGTTGCCCTGAGAACGAGATATGTGCAGCTCCTATCGGGATTGTCGGCGCATCGGGCGGCTTTGCTGGTCTTGTTTTACCATTGTCGAAATGTCTTGTAAACCGGGATTCCGAGTCTGATCGGGTCTTCATGGGAGAAGGTCTATTCCTTCGTTGATCGCGAGAGGTTGTCATGGGCTAAGTTGGGACACCCCTACAGGGTATAATCTTTCGAAAGCTATGCCTGCGGTTATAGGCAGATGGGAATTTGTTAATGTCCGGTTGTAGATAACTTGACACCAGATCCGAATTAAAACGCATCAACCGTGTGTGTAGCCGTGATGGTCTCTTCTCAGTGGAGTCCGGGAAGTGAACACGGGTTCTGGGTTATGCTTGACGTAAGTAGGAGTTCAGGATCACTTCTTGATCATTGCTAGCTTCACGACCGTTCCTTTTGCTCTCTTCTCGCTCTTATTTGCGTATGTTAGCCACCATACTTGCTTAGTCGCTGCTACAACCTCACCACTTTACCCCTTCCTTTCCCTTTAAGCTTTGCTAGTCTTGATACCCATGGTAATGGGATTGCTGAGTCCTCGTGGCTCACAGATTAATACAACACCAGTTGCAGGTACAGGTTGTGCGATGATCATGACGCGAGAGCGATGCTTGCTTGCGTTGAGTTCTTCTTCTGCTTCTTCTTCGATCAGGGGATAGGTTCCAGGTCGGCAGCCTGGGCTAGCAGGGTGGATGTCGTTTGAGTTTTTGTTTGTGTTTCATCCGTAGTCGGATGATGCTCTGATGTATTGTGATGTTGTATTCATGTGGCATTTTATGCCTCTTGTATGTATCCCCATCTATTATGTAATGTTGATGTAATGATATCCACCTTGCAAAAGCGTTTCAATATGCGGGTCTATCCTTGGTGGGACCTTCGAGTTCCTTTTGGATAGGGTCGCATATTGGGCGTGACACGTCTCCAACGTATCTATAATTTTTGATTGCTCCATGCTACTTTATTTACTGTTTTAGGCAATATTGGGCTTTATTATCCACTCTTATATTATTTTTGGGACTAACCTATTAACCGGAGGCCAGCCCAGATTTGCTGTTTTATGCCTATTTCAGTGTTTCGAGGAAAAGGAATATCAGACGGAGTCAAAACGGAATGAAATCAACTGGAGAAGTTATTTTTGGAAGGAAACCAACCTGATGGACTTGGAGTGCATGTCAGGGGAGTCCCGGGCTGCTCACGAGGGTGGGGGGCGCGCCCCCTACCCCGTGAGCACCGCGGAGGTCCACCGACGTACCCCCTGCACCCATATATACCTAAGTACCCTAAAACTTCCAGAACAGAAAATAGATCGGGAGTTCCGCCGCCGCAAGCCTCTATAGCCACCAAAAACCAATCGGGACCCTGTTCCGGCACCCTGCCGGAGGGGGATCCCATCACCGGAGGCCATCTTCATCATCCCGGCGCTATTAATGACGAGGAGGGAGTAGTTCACCCACGGGGCTGAGGGTATGTACAAGTAGCTATGTGTTTGATCTCTCTCTCGTGTTCTCTCTCATGTTCCTCTATGGCGCGATCTTGATGTATCCCGAGCTTTGCTATTGTAGTTGGATCTTATGATGTTTCTCCCCCTCTACTCTCTTGTGATGAATTGAGTTTCCCCTTTGAAGTTATCTTATCGGATTGAGTCTTTATGAGAACACTTGATGTATGTCTTGCCTTGATTATCTGCGGTGACAATGGGATATCATGTGCCACTTGATGTATGTTTTGGTGACCAACTTGCGGGTTCCACCCATGAACCTATGCATAGGGGTTGGCACACGTTCTTGACTCTCCGGTAGTAGCTTTGGGGCACTCTTTGAAGTACTTTTATGTTGGTTGGATGAATCTGTGATTGTGTAACGCATATCCTATAATCATGCCCACGGATACTTGAGGTGACAATGGAGTATCTAGGTGACATTAGGGTTTTGGTTGATTTGTGTCTTAAGGTGTTATTCTAGTACGAACTCTTTTATAGATCGATCCGAACGAATAACTTTGAGGTGTTTTCGTACCCTACCATAATCTCTATGTTTGTTCTCCGCTATTAGTGGCTTTGGAGTGACTCTTTGTTGCATGTTGAGGGCTTGTCATATGTTATATCTATGTTATTATTGTTGAGAGAACTTACACTAGTGAAAGTATGAACCCTAGGCCTTGTTTCCTACCATTGCAATACTGTTTACGCTCACTTTTACCACTCGCTACCTTGCTGTTTTTATTATTTCAAATTACAAAAACCTATATCTACTATCTATTTTGCACTTGTATCACCATCCCCCCCTGGGCGCCCCCCTACCTCGCGAGAAACCCGAAGGTCCACCGACGTACCCCCTGCACCCATATATACCTAAGTACCCTAAAACTTCCAGAACAGAAAATAGGTCGGGAGTTCCGCCGCCGCAAGCCTCTATAGCCACCAAAAACCAATCGGGACCCTGTTCCGGCACCCTGCCGGAGGGGGATCCCATCACCGGAGGCCATCTTCATCATCCCGGCGCTATTAATGACAAGGAGGGAGTAGTTCACCCACGGGGCTGAGGGTATGTACCAGTAGCTATGTGTTTGATCTCTCTCTCTCGTGTTCTCTCTCGTGTTCCTCTATGGCGCGATCTTGATGTATCCCGAGCTTTGCTATTGTAGTTGGATCTTATGATGTTTCTCCCCCTCTACTCTCTTGTGATGAATTGAGTTTCCCCTTTGAAGTTATCTTATCGGATTGAGTCTTTATGAGAACACTTGATGTATGTCTTGCCTTGATTATCTGCGGTGACAATGGGATATCATGTGCCACTTGATGTATGTCTTGGTGACCAACTTGCGGGTTCCACCCATGAACCTATGCATAGGGGTTGGCACACGTTCTTGACTCTCCGGTAGTAGCTTTGGGGCACTCTTTGAAGTACTTTTATGTTGGTTGGATGAATCTGTGATTGTGTAACGCATATCGTATAATCATGCCCACGGATACTTGAGGTGACAATGGAGTATCTAGGTGACATTAGGGTTTTGGTTGATTTGTGTCTTAAGGTGTTATTCTAGTACGGACTCTTTTATAGATCGATCCAAACGAATAACTTTGAGGTGTTTTCGTACCCTACCATAATCTCTATGTTTGTTCTCCGCTATTAGTGGCTTTGGAGTGACTCTTTGTTGCATGTTGAGGGCTTGTCATATGTTATATCTATGTTATTATTGTTGAGAGAACTTACACTAGTGAAAGTATGAACCCTAGGCCTTGTTTCCTACCATTGCAATACTGTTTACGCTCACTTTTACCACTCGCTACCTTGCTGTTTTTATTATTTCAGATTACGAAAACCTATATCTACTATCTATTTTGCACTTGTATCACCATCCCCCCCTGGGCGCCCCCCTACCTCGTGAGAAACCCGGAGGTCCACCGATGTACCCCCTGCACCCATATATACCTACGTACCCTAAAACTTCCAGAACAGAAGATAGATCGGGAGTTCCGCCGCTGCAAGCCTCTGTAGAGACGAAAAACCAATCGGGACCCTGTTCCGGCACCCTGCCGGAGGGGGATCCCATCACCGGAGGCCATCTTCATCATCCCGGCACTATCCATGACGAGGAGGGAGTAGTTCACCCTCGGGGCTGAGGGTATGTACCAGTAGCTATGTGTTTGATCTCTCTCTCTCTCTCGTGTTCTCTCTCGTGTTCCTCTATGGCATGATCTTGATGTATCCCGAGCTTTGCTATTGTAGTTGGATCTTGTGATGTTTCTCCCCCTCTACTCTCTTGCGATGAATTGAGTTTCCCCTTTGAAGTTATCTTCGGATTGAGTCTTTTATGAGAACACTTGATGTATGTCTTGCGTGGGATAACCGTGGTGACAATGGGTTATTCTATTGATCCACTTGATGTATGTTTTGGTGATCAACTTGCGGGTTTCGTGACAATTAGGAACCTATGCATAGGGGTTGGCACACGTTCTTGACTCTCCGGTAGAGACTTTGGGGCACTCTTTGAAGTACTTTTATGTTGGTTGGATGAATCTGATATTGTGTGATGCATATCGTATAATCATGCCCATGGATACTTGAGGTGACAATGGAGTATCTAGGTGACATTAGGGTTTTGGTTGATTTGTGTCTTAAGGTGTTATTCTAGTACGAACTCTTTTATAGATCGATCCGAACGAATAACTTTGAGGTGGTTTCGTACCCTACCATAATCTCTACGTTTGTTCTCCGATATTAGTGGCTTTGAAGTGACTCTTTGTTGCATGTTGAGGGCTTGTCATATGTTCTATCTATGTTATTATTTTTGAGAGAACTTGCACTAGTGAAAGTATGAACCCTAGGCCTTGTTTCCTACCATTGCAATACCGTTTACGCTCACTTTTATCGCTCGTTACCTTGCTATTTTTATTATTTCAGATTACAAAAACCTATATCTACTATCTATTTTGCACTTGTATCTTCATCTCTTCGCCGAACTAGTGCACCTATACAATTTACCATTGTATTGGGTGTGTTGGGGACACAAGAGACTCTTTGTTATTTGATTGCAGGGTTGCTTGAGAGAGACCATCTTCATCCTACGCCTCCTACGGATTGATAAACCTTAGGTAATCCACTTGAGGGAAATTTGCTACTGTCCTACAAACCTGTGCACTTGCAGGCCCAACAACGTCTACAAGAAGAAGGTTGTGTAGTATACATCAAGCACTTTTCTGGCGCCGTTGTTTGTTTGAGAGAGACCATCTTCATCCTACGCCTCTGACGGATTGATAAACCTTAGGTCATCCACTTGAGGGAAATTTGCTACTGTCCTACAAACCTATGCACTTGCAGGCCCAACAACGTCTACAAGAAGAAGGTTGTGTAGTAGACATCAAGCTCTTTTCTGGCGCCGTTGCCGGGGGGGATAGGTAAAGGGCACTCACTCACATCCCGTCAACTAAGCTCTTTTCTGGCGCCGTTGCCGGGGAGGTGAGAGCTTGAAGGTATATCTTTAGATCTTGCAATCAAATCTTTTTGTTTCTTGTTTTATCACTAGTTTAGTTTATAAAAGTAAACTACAAAAAATGGAATTGAGTTTGTCTCATACGCTTCATCTTTCTAACATCTTTCTTGAGTATGATGGAAAGGAAAAATTGTGCTCAAGTACTAGAAGAAGAATTACATAGAATTCTTGGCATAAAATATGTGAATGATGAGCATGATTGCAATGTTGTTAGTATGAATTCCCTGAATATCCATGATGCTAATTATATGCAAAGCCACAAGCTTGGGGAAGCTATGTTTGATGGAGATGATATTTTTTGTCCCCCAAGCTTTGATGAGCAAATTTACTATGATGAAAGCGTGCCTCCTATCTATGATGATTATTGTGATGACACGTATGCTTTAAAGAATAATGATAACCATGAAACTTGTCATCTTGATCTTAATTTTCAATCACATGATAGTTATTTTGTTGAGTTTGCTCCCACTACTATTCATGAGAAGAAATTTGCTTATGTGGAGAATATTAAAAATTCTATGCTTGTAGATCATGAAAAGAATACTTTAGGTGCTGGTTATATTGTTGAATTCATTCATGATGCTACTGAAAATTATTATGAGAGAGGAACATATGCTTGTAGGAATTGCAATAATGTCAAGTTTCCTCTCTATGTGCTTAAAGTTTTGAAGCTATGCTTGTTTTACCTTGCTATGCTAGTTGATTATTGTTCTCCTAAGTTGTTTTCTCACAAAATACCTATGCACAGGAAGTGGGTTAGACTTAAATGTGCTAGTCATATGCTTCATGATGCTCCCGTTATGTTTCAATTCTTATCTTTTATGTGAGCATCATTGTCATCATCATGCCTAGCTAGAAAGGCATTAAAGAAAGCGCTTGTTGGGAGACAACCCAATATTTATCCTTACTGTTTTTGTGTGTCCACATGATTATGCTACTGTAGTAATCATGTTTTATAGCTTTTGTTTCAATAAAGTGACAAGTAGAACCTTTGGGAAGACTTGGGTGAAGTTTATATGATCTTGCTGTGAAAAACAGAAACTTTAGCGCTCACGAGATTAGCTGCAATTTTTTACTGGAGAGTGGTTTTAGGTTGATTCTTTTTTCAGATGATAATATAAAAATTGCTCAGGTCCATAAATTTATTTCATAATTTTTGGGGTTCCAGAAGTATACGTTTTATGCAGATTACTACAGACTGTTCTGTTTTTGACAGATTCTGTTTTCTATGTGTTGTTTGCTTATTTTGATGCATCTATGGCTAGTATTAAGTGGTATGAACCATAGAGATGTTATAATACAGTAGATATTACACCAATATGAATTTAGAATGAGTTCATTACAGTACCTAAGTGGTGGTTTTATTTTCTTACACTAACGGAGCTTACAAGTTTTGTTTTGAGTTTTGTGTGGTTGAAGTTTTCAAGTTTTGGGTAAGGATTCGATGGACTATGGAATAAGGAGTAGCAAGAGCCTAAGCTTGGGGATGCCCAAGGCACCCCAAGGTAATATTCAAGGACAACCAAGCAACTAAGCTTGGGGATGCCCCGAAAGGCATCCCCTCTTTCGTCTTCGTTCATCGGTAACTTTACTTGGAGGTATATTTTTATTCGCCACATGATATGTGTTTTGCTTGGTGAGTCAATTTATTTTGTTACTTTTTGCTTTCTGTTAGTTAGAATAGTGTTTTGCATCTTTAGGTTCAATAAAAGAAGTCAAGGATAGCCTTTGCCATGCTTATTTTGCTAGTATGCATGTTGCTGTTTGAAAACAGAAAGTTTACCGCTGTTGCAAAAATTCCCCAGAAAAGTCAGAGAATGGTCTAACGTTGAATCTTTTTGCATATTTAGATATGATAAATTTATTACAGTGGGACTTTTAGTTTATAATTTTTGGAGTCAGGGAAGTATTGATACTCTTGCATTCTTTACAGACTGTACTGTTTTTGCAGATTGCTGTTATGGTTGCATTGTTTGCATATGTTTGCTTGTTTAATGATTCTATTTGAGGATAGGAGTATTAAATATGCAGAGGAATTTAGTATTCAATGTTGAATAATTATTTAAGTGATTTGTTACAGTATAATATGATAAGGTTTTGCATTGGTTTATACTAACCTATCTCACGAGTTCTTGTTGAGTTTGTTGTGAATGAAGGTTTTGATAAAAAGAGAAACCATGATATGAGAGTAATTAAGGAGACACAAAAGTTCAAGCTTGGGGATGCCCAAGGCACCCCAAGATAATATTTCAAGAAGTCTCAAGCATCTAAGCTTGGGGATGCCCCGGTAGGCATCCCACCTTTCTTCTTCAACAACTATGGGTTAGTATCGGTTGAGCCTAAGTTTTTGCTTCTTCACATGAGTTGTGCTATCCTTGCAATGTAGTTTTCTTTAGCTTTGCTTTCTGTTTGAATAAAGTATCAAGATCTGAAATTCTTTAATGAGAGAGAGCCTTACACAAATTGGAATTTGCTAGAATACTCTATGTGCTTCACTTATATCTTTTGAGCATGATAATTTTTGCTCTAGTGCTTCACTTAGATCTTTTAGAGCACGGTGGTAGATTTGTTTTAAAGAAACTATTGATCTCTCATGCTTCACTTAGATTATTTTGAGAGTTGTTAATAGCATGGTAATTTGCTTAATATTAATATACTTGGTATTCAAGATATGTGAAACTTTCTTTTGAGTCAATTGAATACTAAGATAAGTTTGATGCTTGATAATTGTTTTGAGATATGGAGGTGATAATATCAAAGTCGTGCTAGTTGAGTGGTTATGAATTTGAGAAATGCTTGTGTTGAAGTTTGCAAGTCCCGTAGCATGCACGTATAGTTAAAGTTGTGTAACAAATTTGAAACATGAAGTGTACCTGGCTTGTGCATCCTTATGAGTGGCGGTCGTGGACGAGCAATGGTCTTTTCCTACCAATCTATCCCCCTAGGAGCATGCGCGTAGTACTTGATTTTTGATGACTTCTAAATTTCTGCAATAAGTATATGAGTTCTTTTGACTAATGTTGAGTCCATAGATTATACGCACTCTCACCTTTCCGCCATTGCTAGCCTCTTCGGTACCGTGCATTGCCCTTTCTCACCTTGAGAGTTGGTGCAAACTTAGCCGGTGCATCCAAACCCCGTGATACGATATGCTCTATCACACATAAAACTCCTTATATCTTCCTCAAAACAGCCACCATACCTACCTATCATGGCATTTCCATAGCCATTCCGAGATATATTGCCATGCAACTTCCATCATCATCATCATGACATACATTACTTTTGTCATATTGCCATTGCATGATCATGTAGTTGACATCGTATTTGTGGCAAAGCCACCATGCATTATTTTTCATACATGTCACTCTTGATTCATTGCACCATCCCAGTACACCGCCGGAGGCATTCATATAGAGTCATATCTTGTTCTAAGTTTCGAGTTGTAATCCTTATGTTGTAATCAATAGAAGTGTGATGATCATCATTATTAGAGCATTGACCAAAAAAAAGTGAAAGGCCAAAATATATATAAAAAGAAAGGCCCAAAAAAAGAAAAGGGCAATGCTACTATCTCTTTTTCCACACTTGTGCTTCAAAGTAGCACCTGGTTCTTCATGTAGTGAGTCTCATATATTGTGCTTCAAAGTAGCACCATTCTTTTCATGTAGAGAGTCTCATGTGTTATCACTTTCATATACTAGTGGGAATTTTTCATTAGAGAACTTGGCTTGTATATTCCTACGATGGGCTTCCTCAAATGCCCTAGGTCTTCATGAGTAAGCAAGTTGGATGCACACCCACTAGTTTTCTTTTGTTGAGCATTCATAGCTCTAGTGCATCCGTTGCATGGCAATCCCTACTCCTCATGTTGACATCAATTGATGGGCATCTCCATAGCCCATTGATTAGGCTTGTCAATGTGAGACTTTCTCCTTTTTTTCTTCTCCACACAATCCCCATCATCATATTCTATTCCACCCATAGTGCTATATCCATGGTTCACGCTCATGTATTGCGTGAAGGTTGAAAAAGTTTGAGATTAGTTGAGTATGAAACAATTGCTTGGCTTGTCATCGGGGGTATAGAAGTTGGGAACATCTTTGTGTGACGAAAATGAAGCATAGCCTAACTATATGATTTTGTAGGGATGAACTTTCTTTTGCCATGCTATTTTGAGAAGACAGGATTGCTTTGATTAGTATTCTTGAAGTATTATTATTTTTATGTCAATATGAACTTTTGTCTTCAATCTTTCACATATGAATATTCATACCACGATTAAGAAGATTTACATTGAAATTATGCCAAAGTATCACTCCGCATCAAAAATTCTTTTTTATCATTTAACTACTCGAGGACGAGCAGGAATAAAGCTTGGGGATGCTTGATACGTCTCCAATGTATCTATAATTTTTGATTGCTCCATGCTACTTTATCTACTGTTTTAGGCAATATTGGGCTTTATTATCCACTTTCATATTATTTTTGGGACTAACCTATTAACCGGAGGCCCAGCCCAGATTTGCTGTTTTATGCCTATTTTAGTGTTTCGAGGAAAAGGAATATCAGACGGAGTCAAAACGGAACGAAATCAACTAGAGAAGTTATTTTTGGAAGGAAACGAACCTGATGGACTTGGAGTGCACGTCAGGGGAGTCCCGGGCTGCCCACGAGGGTGGGGGGTGCGCCCCCCTGGGCGTGCCCCCCTACCTCGTGAGCACCCCAGAGGTCCACCGACGTACCCCCTGCACCCATATATACCTACGTACCCTAAAACTTCCAGAACAGAAAATATATCGGGAGTTCCGCCGCCGCAAGCCTCTGTAGCCACCAAAAACCAATCGGGACCCTGTTCCGGCACCCTGCCGGAGGGGGATCCCATCACCGGAGGCCATCTTCATTGTCTCGGCGCTATCCATGACGAGGAGGGAGTAGTTCACCCTCGGGGCTGAGGGTATGTACCAGTAGCTATGTGTTTGATCTCTCTCTCTCTCTCGTGTTCTATCTCGTGTTCCTCTATGGCACGATCTTGATGTATCCCGAACTTTGCTATTGTAGTTGGATCTTATGATGTTTCTCCCCCTCTACTCTCTTGTGATGAATTGAGTTTCCCCTTTGAAGTTATCTTATCAGATTGAGTCTTTATGAGAACACTTGATGTATGTCTTGCCGTGATTATCTGTGGTGACAATGGGATATCATGTGCCACTTGATGTATGTTTTGGTGACCAACTTGCGGGTTCCACCCATGAACCTATGCATAGGGGTTGGCACACGTTCTTGACTCTCCGGTAGTAGCTTTGGGGCACTCTTTGAAGTACTTTTATGTTGGTTGGATGAATCTGTGATAGTGTAACGCATATCGTATAATCATGCCCATGGATACTTGAGGTGACAATGGAGTATCTAGGTGACATTAGGGTTTTGGTTGATTTGTGTCTTAAGGTGTTATTCTAGTACGAACTCTTTTATAGATCGATCCGAACGAATAACTTTGAGGAGTTTTCGTACCCTACCATAATCTCTATGTTTGTTCTCCGCTATTAGTGGCTTTGGAGTGACTCGTTGTTGCATGTTGAGGGCTTGTCATATGTTATATCTATGTTATTATTGTTGAGAGAACTTACACTAGTGAAAGTATGAACCCTAGGCCTTGTTTCCTATCATTGCAATACCGTTTACGCTCACTTTTACCGCTCGTTACCTTGCTGTTTGTATAATTTCAGATTTCAAAAACCTATATCTACTATCTATTTTGCACTTGTATCACCATCTCTTCGCCGAACTAGTGCACCTATACAATTTACCATTGTATTGGGTGTGTTGGGGACACAAGAGACTCTTTGTTATTTGGTTGCAGGGTTGTTTGTGAGAGACCATCTTCATCCTACGCCTCCTACGGATTGATAAACCTTAGGTCATCCACTTGAGGGAAATTTGCTACTGTCCTACAAACCTGTGCACTTGCAGGCCCAACAACGTCTACAAGAAGAAGGTTGTGTAGTAGACATCAGCGCTCATCCGGAATAACCAGGGCACAATAGTAGTAGTTCTCCTTTGGCCTGCCTTAGCCGATAATAACGGAATGTAAGGCGGCAAACCCAGGAGCCGGGAAAACCCAACTTTTGACCCAAGACATGATTCGGAGCTGATGCATATAAGGCCAAACTCATGACGCCGAACACTCCCGAAGGTGTTTGGACTTTATAACAGAAGATGGGCTCAAGAATTCCCATTCAATATGAACCCTGTGTTTCCAGGTACGTGCGGTAAGCTGTCGTGGCGAAATGCCAATAACGATAGTATCCTCTGTGGGTATGGAACCCATGGGATGGTTTAAACAACAAGAGGCAATAGAAAAGGTTTACACAGGGGCTTAATCTAAAAAGAAACCTGTTAAACGGGGCCCTGTTGCACGTCTGCGCCTTTGTCTCCGTTGTGCCGTATCCTGGAAGGGTATCGCGCGAACGTTGTCTGTGAAAAAGGAAGGAAAACTCATAGGAGAATACAACGTAAGTATGCGATAGGTAGTAAAAGTGTAAGATGATGGCCTGGCAATAAGGTTGAGCCAAATTTTGGGCTACATTAAATATTTATAGCCCCTGGTTTCCACTATGGGATTACATAAACGGTGTCCAGTTGAATTTTATCCGGGCTACCGGACTCGTCTAACCGTGTCTGTGGTCTTAATGACCAGTCATGTTTTATGGTATTAGAGGCCGCTTATAGTCCGGCCGTTAGGGCCGTCGCATGTTCCTCTGCGCGTGAAGAGCACTCTGTGATTCCACTAATGGTGATGACGCCATGTGGATCGGGCATCTTGAGTGTAAGGTAGCCATAATGTGGCAATGCATTGAAGCGGGCGAAGGCCGGTCTTCCAAGCAGCGCATGATAGCCGCTTTGGAAGGGTGCAACTATGAAGAGTAGTTCTTCACTTCTAGAGTTGCCTGGGGGGCCAAATGTTACCCTCAGTACGACAGAGCCCCTGCCGTAGGCTTCAATGCCTGGTATCACCCCTTCAAAGGTGGTGTTGCTTTGGTTAATTCTAGATAGGTTTATCCCCATCCTGCGGACAGTGTCCTCGTATATTAAATTGAGACTACTGTCGCCGTCCATGAGAACATGAGTGAGACGGTATCCGTCGATTATTGGGTCAAGCACCAAGGCCTGTGATCCTTCGTGTCGAATACTAGTTTGGCCATCCATGTGATCAAAAGTGATCGGACGAGACATCCAGTAGTCAGATGTGGGCATGATAGGTTCTACATCGTATGCGTCGTTGAGCGCGCATTCTTGCCTGCTCATGAATGTGTGAGTCGCGTGGATCATGTTTACTGTTTTAACCTCTGGCGGGAACTTTTTCTGCCCCCAGTGTTTGGCTGGCGAGGTTCATCCTCGTCTTCACTTGGTGTTTCCCTCCCTTTGTGTTCGGCATTTAGTTTGTCGGCCTGCTTGAAGACCAACACTCTCTATGGGTGTGGTTCGCAGGTTTTTCCGGGGTGCCATGGATTTGGCATAGTCTGTCCAGGACTCTGTTTAGACCGGACGGTCCCTCTTTGCTGCCTTTAAATGGCTTCTTTTGCTGAGAGCCCCTGAATCCGGCATTGACCATTGTGTTATCCGGGCTCCCTTCCTTGATTTGGCGTTTGTGTTTATTACGCCTTGGCTTCCCGTTGTCGTCCCTTATTTCGGACGTGTTGGGGTTGCTGATGCCTTTACGGGCTAGCAAGCTATCTTCACCCGCGCAAAAGCGGGTCATAAGGCTTGCTAAGGCTGCCATTGTCCTTGGCTTTTCTTGGCAGAGGTGTCTGGCGAGCCATTCATCGCGGATGCTGTGTTTGAATGCCACTAAGGCTTCGGCGTCTGGACAATCGACAATTTGATTCTTCTTGGTGAGAAATCTGTTCCAAAGCTTGCGGGCGGACTCTCTGGGCTGTTGGATTATGTGACTTAGATCGTCTGCATCCAGAGGCCGGACATAGGTCCCTTGAAAATTGGCCCTGAAAGTGTCTTCTAGTTCCTCCCAACTCCCAATTGAGTTTCCGGGGAGGCTTTTTAACCAGTGTCGAGCTGGTCCCTTCAACTTGAGGGGAAGGTATTTGATGGCATGGAGATCATCCCCACAAGCCATGTGAATATGTAGGATAAAATCCTCGATCCAGACCCCTGGGTATGTCGTTCTGTCATATGCCTCTATGTTCACAGGTTTGAAACCTTGTGGGAATTCATGGTCCAGTACTTCTTCGGTGAAGCACAGGGGGTGTGCAGCCCCTCTGTATCTGGGCGCGCCATGGCATGTAGTCGGCTGTTGTTGTGCCCGGAGTTTATTCTGAACTGGTGTTTGGCTTGTATTAGCGTTTGGGTGACCATAGTCCCTCGCCGGGGTGTGTCCTTTAGATCCGTAGATGGACCTGGGTGCACCGGCCTTCTTATCCAGCTTCTCACGTAGATCGTGCACGGTGTCAGTAGCCGCTCTGTTGTGGTTGTGACGCGGTACGTCTGGTGTCCCGGTTTTATTATTCTTTGGTGGGACGGCCTCGTCGTCGAATGCTGGCAGTAGCTTACGCTTTGGGTAGCTTTTGGTATGGCGATCGTCGCCATATCTTTCTTCAGTGTCTAGCACTTTATTCCATCTGCGACTGAGTTTTTTCTGAGCGGCCTTAAGCTGTTGTTTCTGCTTCTTTAGACTTCTTGCTGTGGCCAGAAGCTTTCGGTGGAGGTTATCTCGTTCCACTTGTTCGTCCGGGATGATGAATGCATCGTCGTCCGGACTGCATTCCTATTCTGGTGCGGTTTCGAGAGCTTGTCCCTCAGGATCATCGTGATCGGATATTTGCTCTGAACTTGGTTTGGCTTGACCTGGCTCATCCTGCTCCATCGCTGGGTCCGTGTGGTCATTACTACCTTATGGTATGTCAGCCCTTCTTGCGCTCTTGTCGCACTTTTCACTATTATTGGACTTTGAGCGGCGTCTACGCCACCATTTTGGCTTTTGTCCGGGTGTTTTATCGTCCGGATTATCGTTGTCGCCCTTCTTGGGTGTATCCACCATGTATATGTCGTGTGATAAGGTAGTAATCCCGTGCCCCAGAGATTCTAGGGCTTCTCCTGCATCGTCGTCCATACCGTCGATGTCTTTGGAGTTGAAGTAAAGAACGTCGGTTAAATCATTGATCGTGGCAATCAAGTGGGTGGTGGGTGGGCAGCGAATTCCTTCGTTGCCTGCTTCCCACTCAAGCCAGACATGGTTCGGCCCAGAGTCTCCGGACAGAGAGAGGGACTTTAATGAATTCAGCATGTCGCCGAAGGGCGAGCGTTGAAAGATGTCCGCAGCGGTAAACTCCATCACCGGAGCCCAACCTGGCTCGGCTGGCTCGAGGGCGTGCGAACCGGAACCAACGGCCGGATATGAGTCCGGGGGTCCGGGGTTACAGGTCTCCACAGAGGTGAGACCTGTGTTCGGCTCCAACGCCGATGAGTATGCAACCTACAGGGTGGGGTCTAACCCTCCGTCCTTGGGCAATGAAACCCGTTCCGGATTTAGATCCGGGGCTGTTGCAGGGATGACGTTCCGAGCATTGTCCGACAGCAGGTGTAGGCCGTGCCCGTCGTGACTGTTTGGTGCTCCCGACGCAGGGCTGAATCCGTCGAAGATCAAGTCTCCGTGAATATCCACCGTGTAGTTCAAGTTTCCGAACCTGATCTGATGGCCAGGGGCATAGCCGTCGATCTGCTCTAGATGGCCAAGCGAATTGGCGCGCAGTGCGAAGCCGCCGAACACAAAGATCTGTTCGGGGAGAAAAGACTCACCCTGGACCATGTTGTTGATGATTGAAGATGCCATCAAGCCTTGAAGCGATGGCACAGAGGAACTCTCAATGAAAGCACCAATGTCGGTGTCAAAACTGGCGGATCTCGGGTAGGGGGTCCCGATCTGTGCGTCTTAGGCTGATGGTAACAGGAAGCAAGGGACACAATGTTTACCCAGGTTCGGGCACTCTCGATGGAGGTAAAACCCTACTTCCTGCTTGATTAATATTGAAGATATGAGTAGTACAGGAGTAGATCTACCACGAGATCGTAGAGGCTAAACCCTAAGAGCTAGCCTATGATGGTATGATTGTAATTGTGATCGGCCTTCTAAGGATGTAACGCCCCAGATCCGATGCGCCAGGTGTCTGCCAGTTATTTGCCGTCTTTTCCATGTCATTTGCTTGCGTGTTGCATATTGTCATGTCATCATGTGCATTTCATTTTGCATACGTGTTCATCTCATGCATCCGAGCATTTTCCCCGTTGTCCGTTTTGCAATCCGGCGCTCCTATGCCCTCCGGCGTTCCCCTTTTGTCTCTCGTTGTGAGCGGGTATTAAACGTTCTCGGAATGGACCGAGTCTTGCCAAGCGGCCTTGGTATACCACCGGTAGACTGCCTGTCAAGTTTCGTGCCATTTGGAGGTCATTTGGTACTCCAACGGTTAACCGGGTAACCGTAAAAGCCTCCTTCTCTTTGCAGCCCAACACCCCTTCCAAAGTGGCCCAAAACACATCTAACTCCCGTCCATGATCTCGGTCGTTCGATCATGATCGCGTGGCCGAAAACCGCTCCTCATTTGGACTCTCCTAGCTCCCCCCACCTATAAAAACGTATTCCCCTCTCCATTTTTGGAAGATTTTCCCCCGAAACCCTAAAATCGCCCTCCGCCGCCACCGGACGCGTCCTCTCCCTCGCCGGACATGTCCGCCTCGCCGCCGCAGCCAACCACGGGCCGCCACGTGTCCCCGCCGCCGTCTCCACCGCGCCTCCACCGCATGGGCCTGCCGGAGCCCATCTGCGGCCCGTCCCGGGCCGATCTGGGCCCAGGCGCCCGCAGCCGCTGCTCCGCCCGAGCTCCATCCGCGCCTGCCCCGCCGCCGTTCGCCGCCCGGCCGCGTCGCCGCCGCCGGATGCCGCCTCCGGCGCCTCCTCGCCGCCTCCCGCGCCCCGGGCGCCTCGCGCCCCAGCGCCGCC
>NC_041381.1:522905775-522912933 GCF_002162155.2 Triticum dicoccoides | reverse complement strand
CGCCAGTCCCCGCCGCCGCCGGCCCCGGCCATCGCCTCCGCTCTGCCCCGGCCAGATCCGGCCGCGGGAAGGCCGGATCCGGCGCCCCCCTCGCCGGCCCCCTCCTCTCCGGCGCCCTCTCCCCCGTCTCCGGCCGCCTCAGCCCGCAACTCCGGCGAGCCGCCTCGCCTCGGAATCCGTGCCAAGAGGTTGATCCCTGATATTTCTCTAAGTCCCTGAATATTCTGTAATTTTCATGCCATGTTTGACCTGTTGTATCTCTGCATCCGTAGCTCCGTTTTGTGCGTGTAATATGTCAAATTGTTCGCCTCAAAGAGTACATAATTTAGTTCCATTGCATCATATTCATTTGAGGTCATCTTGATTCCTGAATCATCGTTGTAAGAGTGCTTCATGATGTTTTCTGCTGTCTGTTATCAGAACGAGCTCTTTTGTCATTTTTGCCATGATTGATATGTGCATCCTATGAGGTTGATGTCTACATGTGTTTTGATCTATGATATGTCTTCTTTACAGAGGTGCTTACCATTTATTTTTGTGATCAATGTGGTGACTAGCACAAGCATGCAAACTAGGCTTCGTGATGTTGCTGATTTTAGTTCCTGTTCTACTGTAATTTTGATGCCATGTAAACTTGATGCTGCAGAGAGATCCATGCATAATTTGAGATACTTCACTAAGGGTGTTTTGAACATATGGTTATTGTCTATCCATTCATGCCCTTGGTTGCAATTATGGAGTAGTCTAGCATGTCATTTTCGTGCTCTACTTTTGCTTCAAAATGTTTCCTGGCAGATTGTTTACATGCTATTCAATTTGGCCAAGTTTGCTATAGTTGATCCGTGCATGCTACGGACTTGTTCTTGACTTGGTTTGTTACACAAACATGTCTTCTTTATGATGCTAAGCTTATATTGTCATGCAGTGACTTGTGATGAGTGATTCAAGCTTGTTAAGTAGGGTACATGATGTTGCTGTTTTGCTAGGCTGAATCTGTTATTTCTTGATGCTATATAAACATGCTTCTACTAATCATTCTATGCATAATCTGGAGATGTTCTATAAACATGTTTTGATCTACATGTCATTCTCTATCCATCCATGCCCCTGGTAGCATTTATAGCTTGCTGTAGTTTGTTCATATCTTGCTCCAAAGTTGCTTCATAATGTTGCTGTCAGCCTGTTTACATTAAGTTCAGTTGTTACCATGTGTTTTGCTAGTGATCCATGCACCCTATGACCTTGATATTGCCATGCTTAGCTTAACAAATATGTCTTCTTACTGTTGGGTGCCTTGCCATGCCATGTTTTGCTCTGTAGTGAGTTGCACAAGCTCATCTACATGCCTCCATAATTATGTTACTGCCATGTTTGAATCTGTATAATAACTTGCTATGTTTACGTGGGAGCCATCATATTTTTTGATCCTTTTTGGCTTATGGTCAGTAAGGGACTTTTGATCTATGGATTTAGTAGTATCATGCCATGCCTTTGTTTGCTATTATAAGTTCCTGTAACATGTTGTTTAATAGCTCTAAACATTGCATCGTGATGTTATTTTCTGCAAAGTCTGGAATTGTTATAACTTGCAATCTTACCATGTGTGTTTGAGCATGTTCTAGTGATTTCTAGATATAGCTCAGTGTTCATGTTTTGTTATGATTTACCTTTACATCATGCCCATGCCTTTTGTTTTCATGTTGAGGTCCTGTAGCATATTGTTTTGATGCTTGCAATATGCCTAGTTGCTCTTTTGGACAGCTTGTCCTTTAAACTTGTATAGTGTGTGAGTGTTGCACCGTTGCTCCGTTTTGGGTGTGCTCTATATGAACTTGCTTAGAATTGCATGTAGTTCCATATTATCATGTTGCATCCATGTTTTGAGGTGTTTGCTTGATGTTTGTATGCATTTTGCATCAATGCCATGTTTAACTTGTTTTGCTCATATCTTCTAGGCCGTAGCTCCGAACTAAATGAACTTTATATGTAACTTGACTAGGATCTCGTGTAGATCATCTTGGTGCATCTTAACTTGCTGTTTAACAACTTGAACATAAGGTTTATTCAGATCTGGACCAATTTTGAAATTTGCATATGAGGACTTACCGGATTTGTTATATGTTGTTCCCAGCCTCATTTAAAGTTGCCTTGATGTGTTGCTCTTGTTTGCATCATCTCTTGCCATGAGTAGCTTCATCTAGATTTGTCATGCATCATGCTTGTTGTGCATCATGTCTTGTATATGTGTGGTGTGTTTACCATGTTGTGTGCTTCTTGTTAGTTCCTGTTTCGTTGCGATCGTGAGGAATCGTTCGTCTACGCTTGGTTCGGCTTCATCCGTTCGTCTTCTTCATGGACTCGTTCTTCTTCCTAGCGGGATTTCAGGCAAGATGACCGCTACCCTGGATCTCACTACTATCATTGCTATGCTAGTTGCTTCGTTCTATCGCTATGTTGTGTTACCTATCTTTTGCTCATCAAGCCATCCCAAATTGCCATGAACCTCTAACCTTTGACACTTTTCCTATGCAAACCATTGTTTGGCTATGTTACCGCTTTTGCTCAGCCCCTCTTATAGCGTTGCTAGTTGCAGGTGAAGTTGAAGATTTCTCCATGGTGGACAGGATTTTGGTTGGGATATCACAATATCTCTTATATTATTAATGCATCTATATATTTGGTAAAGGGTGGAAGACTTGGCCATTTGCCTAGTGTTTTGTTCCACTCTTGCCGCCCTAGTTTCCGTCATACCGGTGTTATGTTCCCGGATTTTGCGTTCCTTATGCGGTCGGGTGATTTATGGGACCCCCTCGACAGTTCGCTTTGAATAAAACTCCTCCAGCAAGGCCCAACCTTGGTTTTACCTTTTGCCTCACCACCACCTACCCTTTCCCTTGGGTCGGCCAACCCAAGGGTCATCTTTATTTTAGCCCCCCCCCGGGCCAGTGCTTGTCTAAGTGTTGGTCCGAACTAGAGCCCTTTGCAGCGCCCCCTCAGGGAAACTTGAGGTCTGGTTTTAGTTGTACGGATTGCTTATCCGGTGTTGCTCTGAGAACGAGATATGTGCAGCTCTTATCGAGATTGTCGGCGCATCGGGCGGCTTTGCTGGTCTTGTTTTACCATTGTCAAAATGTCTTGTAAACCGGGATTCCGAGTCTGATCGGGTCTTCCTGGGAGAAGGTCTATTCCTTTGTTGATCGCGAGAGCTTGTCATGGGCTAAGTTGGGACACCCCTGCAGGGTATAATCTTTCGAAAGCCGTGCCTGCGGTTATAGGTAGATGGGAATTTGTTAAGGTCCGGTTGTAGATAATTTGACACCAGATCCGAATTAAAACGCATCAACCGCGTGTGTAGCCGTGATGGTCTCTTCTCGGTGGAGTCCGGGAAGTGAACACGGTTTCTGGGTTATGTTTGACGTAAGTAGGAGTTCAGTATCACTTCTTGATCATTACTAGTTGACGACCGTTCCGCTTGTTCTCTTCTTGCTCTCATTTGCGTATGTTAGCCACCATATATGCTTAGTCGCTGTTGCAGCCTCACCACTTTATCCCTTCCTTTCCCTTTAAGCTTTGCTAGTCTTGATACCCATGGTAATGGGATTGCTGAGTCCTCATGGCACACAGATTACTACAACAACAGTTGCAAGTACAGGTTATGCGATGATCATGACGCGAGAGCGATGCTTGCTTGCGTTGAGTTCTTCTTCTTCTTCTTCTTCTTCTTCGATCAGGGATAGGTTCCAGGTCGGCAGCCTGGGCTAGCAGGGTGGATGTTGTTTGAGTTTCTGTTTGTGTTTCATCCGTAGTCGGATGATGCTCTGATGTATTGTGATGTTGTATTCGTGTGGCATTGTATGCCTTATGTATGTATCCCCATCTATTATGTAATGTTGATGTAATGATATGCACCTTGCAAAAGCGTTTCAATATGCGGGTCTATCCATGGTGGGACCTTCGAGTTCCTTTTGGATAGGGTCGCATATTGGGCGTGACAAGTTGGTATCAGAGCCTCGACTGACCCTAGGAGCCCCCTTGATTGATCGTGTAGTTTGGCCGTTGTTGAGTCTAGAAGTAAACTGTTTTCGGAGTCTAGTTATATCGGAGAGTAGGAATTCTTTTACTCCTTAGCCCCTTCGTCGCTCTGGTGAGGAATCTTGACGTAGGTGTTTTGAATTACTTCTCTTCCCATTCAAATTTTTCTTTAGGTTCACGCAGTTGGTTTTCCGATCATTGGTTCTCAGCTCTTTTCATCCGGTGCATTTCTCGTCAAGTCGACCCAAGCCTCTTCATGTTTGAGTTCAATCCTCAGTTGTTTTCTTTCCCACCCACCCTCCCTGTTCTTCTTCTCGGAACCGGAGTCCGTAATCGAGTATCCATCCTACTCGTGTGAAATCTTTGCTTTCTTTCATCAATGATTTCAGCCGGTGTTTTCTCTTCAAGATATTCGTCGGTTCCCCCTTCCAAGTTGCATTTGTTTTCCCGCCCTCCCACCCTTTCTCTTCCCGGAGTCTGAATCTCTCTCGACAATCTATTTCATTCGTGTGGAGCCTCTTCAGTCTTTCGTAAATTAATTCAACCGGTGAATTCTTGTCTTGTTTGTCATTTTTCATCCCTTTCTTTTTCCGGTGGACCCAATTCAAGTATTCGGTGTTGATCATATTCTTTCCCTCGGATCAAGTGTTCTCCTTGCTCGTTCGCCTCTCACCAGTTTATCATTCCAGAGCTCAGGACATCTCAGGAGATTTGCTTGTGTCCGAATTAATTTGAGGTTGTCACCTCATTCAAATATATCAACTGTTCCGGTGCATCATCTATCTCTTCAACAATCCTTTACAATGGTGTTATCTCTTCAGTGGGCCCTAACCCACAGGTCTTTTCCTAGGATCTTACCTGACTCTTCTAATTCCCCCGGAGTTATTCTCAAATTCTTTTCAAGTCTGACGTAAGAATGGATCCCATCAGTCAGATGCCTTTCCAAGATCGATTGCAAATCATTTTCATTGTTGGCTCAACCTCTTTGCTTTCCATTCTCCCGGAGTATCTCAGTAATTTTTGTGGTGTTTCTCGTTGTTATTCGAAGACCGAAGAAGAGTTTTCCCTCTCATCATTGTCCGTCCTCTCGAAGTTTCGCGGTTCTAGCTTCATGCTATCCTCTCGAATTATTCCATTTGTCATATATTCTTTTCTTACCTACCTGGAGTATGTTAGGAGTTGTTTTCCCATTTCTTTTCACCGGAGGCCATCATTCCAGAAGAATTCTTCGTCCTCACATTTCAGCTACCATTATCCAATTATCCCGGTGCTTCGTTCAAATGTTTGTTAATCTGCTCGAGTTTTTTTTTCCCGTTCTCTTGCATCTAAATCTCCTCAAGCATATTTGTTCTTCTAATTCTTTCGGTGATTATTTCTCTTTCGTTAGTCAGTTCCGAATTCTAACGGTGGTTCGCTCAAGATTCTTTTTCCTTGATCATCATTTTAATTCATTCGTTCTTTTCAATCCTACCGGCGGTCCATGAAGACCTTCTCAAGTTTGCGACATGTCTTTTCTCAATCCTTTTCAAGTAGAATAAGTAATATGCGAAATCCATTGCTTGTCATCAATTTATTTTGATGAAGGATAAGCATACAATAAATCTTATTCTTATTTCACTCAAGTGAGTAATCCCTTCCTTCGGAGTTTGTTCTTGTTGAATAAATTCTAGTTCAAGTGTTTTCATCTTTTCTCTTCCGGAGTTCAATTTCCTCAGCCATTTTGTCGGAACCTCCATCTAAATCATCGCAAGACTCATCGTATTCTTTCATCCTTCATTCTATCTCATCATCCTTTTGTTACCGGAGCTCTTCATGGTGGTTCTTCATGATTTAATTCATTCTTCAAGAGTTCATCAAGATTCTTGTCAGTGGAGTTCAAGTACCTTTTCTTCTCGTGTCTTGAAGTGCAATTAATTCTTCATTTTCTTCTGAAGTGGAGTTTTGTAGTTCTTCGTTCTTCTCAAATATTCAAATCCGTTCAATCCTTCCTTCTAAGTTCTTTTCATTCAACTCTTTTAATTCTTCCGGAGGCATCGTCTGTTCATCTCGTCAAGTGTCTTTCCATCCTCTCAAGCTCGTGTTCTATTCCTTCATTCTTCAGCCGGAGTGCTGCCCAAATCCTTTCAGTATTATTCGTTTCTTATCTCGTTCTAACCAGAGTAGTTTCATAGTCTATCTGATTCCGTGAGCTTTCGATTCTCGTCATTCTCGTCGTTCCTCTCTTCTTCTCGAATGCTCTCGATTCTTTGCTTCTTCTTGAGTTCTTGTTTCTCCTCATCCCTTTTCCCTTCCATCTCGGTCCTAAGATCTCGGGACGAGATCTCTTGTTAGTGGAAGAGTGTTGTAACGCCCCGGATCCGATGCGCCAGGTGTCTGCCAGTTATTTGCCGTCTTTGCCATGTCATTTGCTTGCGTGTTGCATATTGTCATGTCATCATGTGCATTTCATTTTGCATACGTGTTTGTCTCATGCATCCGAGCATTTTCCCCGTTGTCCGTTTTGCAATCCGGCGCTCCTATGCCCTCCGGCGTTCCCCTTTCGTCTCTCGTTGTGAGCGGGTATTAAACGTTCTCGGAATGGACCGAATCTTGCCAAGCGGCCTTGGTATACCACCGGTAGACCGCCTGTCAAGTTTCGTGCCATTTGGAGGTCGTTTGGTACTCCAACGGTTAACCGGGTAACCGTAAAAGCCTCCTTCTCTTTGCAGCCCAACACCCCTTCCAAAGTGGCTCAAAACCCATCTAACTCCCGTCCATGCTCTCGGTCGTTCGATCACGATCGCGTGGCCGAAAACCGCTCCTCATTTGGACTCTCCTAGCTCCCTCCACCTATAAAAACGTCTTCCCCTCTCCATTTTCAGATGATTTTCCCCCGAAACCCTAAAATCGCCCTCCGCCGCCACCGGACGCGTCCGCTCCCTTGCAGGACACGTCCGCCTCGCAGCCGCAGCCAACCACGGGCCGCCACGTGTCCCCGCCACCGTCTCCACCGCGCCTCCACCGCATGGGCCCGCCAGAGCCCATCTACGGCCCGTCCCGAGCCGATCTGGGCCCAGGCGCCCGCAGTCGCTGCTCCGCCCGAGCTTCGCCCGCGCCTGCCCCGCCGCCGTTCGCCGCCTGGCAGCG
>NC_041381.1:522832639-522905345 GCF_002162155.2 Triticum dicoccoides | reverse complement strand
TCCGGCCGCGAGAAGGCCAGATCTGGCGCCCCCCTCGCCGGCCCCCTCCTCTCCGGCACCCTCTCCCCCGTCTCCGGCCGCCTCAGCCCGCAACTCCGGCGAGCCGCCTCGCCTCGGAATCTGTGCCAAGAGGTTGACCCCTGATATTTCTCTAAGTCCCCGAATATTCTGTAATTTTCATGCCGTGTTTGACCTGCTATATCTCTGCATCCGTAGCTCCGTTTCATGCGTGTAATATGTCAAATTGTTCGCCTCAAAGAGTACATCATTTAGTTCCATTGCATCATATTCATTTGAGGTCATCTTGATTCCTGAATCATCGTTGTAAGAGTGCTTCATGATGTTTTCTGCTGTCTGTTATCAGAACGAGCTCTTTTGTCATTTTTGCCATGATTGATGTGTGCATCCTATGAGGTTGATGTCTACATGTGTTTTGATCTATGATATGTCTTCTTTACAGAGGTACTTACCATGTATTTTTGTAATCAATGTGGTGACTAGCACAAGCATGCAAACTAGGCTTCGTGATGTTGCTAATTTTAGTTCATGTTCTGGTGTAATTTTGATGCCATGTAAACTTGATGCTGCAGAGAGATCCATGCATAATTTGAGATACTTCAGTAAGGGTGTTTTGAACATATGGTTATTGTCTATCCATTCATGCCCTTGGTTGCAATTATGGAGTATTCTAGCATGTCATTTTGGTGCTCTACTTTTGCTTCAAAATGTTTCCTGGCAGATTGTTTACATATTCAATTTGGCCAAGCTTGCTATAGTTGATCCGTGCATGCTATGGACTTGTTCTTGACTTGGTTTGTTACACAAACATGTCTTCTTGATGATGCTATGCTTATATTGTCATGCAATGACTTGTGGTGAGTGATTCAAGCTTGTTAAGTAGGGTACATGATGTTGCTGTTTTGCTAGGCTGAATCTGTTATTTCGTGATGCTATATAAACATGCTTCTACTAATCATTCTGTGCATAATCTGGAGATGTTATATAAACATGTTTTGATCTACATGTCATTCTCTATCCATCCATGCCCCTGGTAGCATTTATAGCTTGCTGTAGTTTGTTCATATCTTGCTCCAAAGTTGCTTCATAATGTTGCTGCCAGCCTGTTTACATTAAGTTCAGTTGTTACCATGTGTTTCGCTAGTGATCCATGCACCCTATGACCTTGATATTGCCATGCTTAGCTTCACAAATATGTCTTCTTACTGTTGGGTGCCTTGCCATGCCATGTTTTGCTCTGTAGTGAGTTGCACAAGCTCATCTACATGCCTCCATAATTATGTTCCTGCCATGTTTGAATCTGTATAATAACTTGCTATGTTTACGTGGGAGCCATCATATTTTCTGATCCTTTTTGGCTTATGGTCAGTAAGGGACTTTCGATCTATGCATTTAGTAGTATCATTCCATGCCTTTGTTTGCTATTATAAGTTCCTGTAACATGTTGTTTGATAGCTCTAAACATTGCATCGTGATGTTATTTTCTGCAAAGTCTGGAATTGTTATAACTTGCAATCTTACCATGTGTGTTTGAGCATGTTCTAGTGATTTCTAGATATAGCTCAGTGTTCATGTTTTGTTATGCTTTACGCTTACATCATGCCCATGCCTTTTGTTTTCATGTTGAGGTCCTGTAGCATATTGTTTTGATGCTTGCAATATGCCTAGTTGCTCTTTTGGACAGCTTGTCCTTTAAACTTGTATAGTGTGTGAGTGTTGCACCGTTGCTCCGTTTTGGGTGTGCTCTATATGAACTTGCTTAGAATTGCATGTAGTTCCATATTATCATGTTGCATCCATGTTTTGAGGTGTTTGCTTGATGTTTGTATGCATTTTGCATCAATGCCATGTTTAACTTGTTTTGCTCATATCTTCTAGGCCGTAGCTCCAAACTAAATGAACTTTATATGTAACTTGACTAGGATCTCGTGTAGATCATCTTGGTGCATCTTAACTTGCTGTTTAACAACTTGAACATAAGGTTTATTCAGATCTGGACCAATTTTGAAATTTGCATATGAGGACTTACCGGATTTGTTATATGTTGTTCCCGGCCTCATTTAAAGTTGCCTTGATGTGTTGCTCTTGTTTGCATCATCTCTTGCCATGAGTATCTTCATCTAGATTTGTCATGCATCATGCTTGTTGTGCATCATGTCTTGTATATGTGTGGTGTGTTTACCATGTTGTGTGCTTCTTGTTAGTTCCTGTTTCGTTGCGATCGTGAGGAATCGTTCGTCTACGCTTGGTTCAGCTTCATCCGTTCGTCTTCTTCATGGACTCGTTCTTCTTCCTAGCAGGATTTCAGGGAAGATGACCGCTACCCTGGATCTCACTACTATCATTGCTATGCTAGTTGCTTCGTTCTATCGCTATGCTGCGTTACCTATCTTTTGCTCATCAAGCCATCCCAAATTTCCATGAACCTCTAACCTTTGACACTTTTCCTATGCAAACCATTGTTTGGCTATGTTACCGCTTTTGCTCAGCCCCTCTTATAGCGTTGCTAGTTGCAGGTGAAGTTGAAGATTTCTCCATGGTGGACAGGATTTTGGTTGGGATATCACAATATCTCTTATATTATTAATGCATCTATATATTTGGTAAAGGGTGGAAGACTTGGCCATTTGCCTAGTGTTTTGTTCCACTCTTGCCACCCTAGTTTCCGTCATACCGGTGTTATGTTCCCGGATTTTGCGTTCCTTACGTGGTCGGGTGATTTATGGGACCCCCTCGACAGTTTGCTTTGAATAAAACTCCTCCAGCAAGGCCCAACCTTGGTTTTAACTTTTGCCTCACCACCACCTACCCTTTCCCTTGGGTCGGCCAACCAAAGGGTCATCTTTATTTTAGCCCCCCGGGCCAGTGCTTGTCTAAGTGTTGGTCCGAACTAGAGCCCTTTGCAGCGCCCCCTCAGGGAAACTTGAGGTCTGGTTTTAGTTGTACGGATTGCTCATCCGGTGTTGCCCTGAGAACGAGATATGTGCAGCTCCTATCGGGATTGTCGGTGCATCGGGCGGCTTTGCTGGTCTTGTTTTACCATTGTCGAAATGTCTTGTAAACCGGGATTCCGAGTCTGATCGGGTCTTCCTGGGAGAAGGTCTATTCCTTCGTTGATCGCGAGAGCTTGTCATGGGCTAAGTTGGGACACCCCTGCAGGGTATAATCTTTCGAAAGCCGTGCCTGCGGTTATAGGCAGATGGGAATTTGTTAATGTTTGGTTGTAGATAACTTGACACCAGATCTAAATTAAAACGCATCAACCGCGTGTGTAGCCGTGATGGTCTCTTCTCGGCGGAGTCCGGGAAGTGAACACGGTTTCTGGGTTATGTTTGACGTAAGTAGGAGTTCAGGATCACTTCTTGATCATTACTAGTTGACGACCGTTCCGCTTGTTCTCTTCTCGCTCTCATTTGCGTATGTTAGCCACCATATATGCTTAGTCGCTGCTGCAGCCTCACCACTTTACCCCTTCCTTTCCCTTTAAGCTTTGCTAGTCTTGATACCCATGGTAATGGGATTGCTGAGTCCTCGTGGCTCACAGATTACTACAACAACAGTTGCAGGTACAGGTTATGCGATGATCATGACGCGAGAGCGATGGTTGCTTACGTTGAGTTCTTCTTCTTCTTCTTCTTCTTCTTCTTCGATCAGGGATAGGTTCCAGGTCGGCAGCCTGGGCTAGCAGGGTGGATGTCGTTTGAGTTCCTGTTTGTGTTTCATCCGTAGTCGGATGATGCTCTGATGTATTGTGATGTTGTATTCGTGTGGCATTGTATGCCTTATGTATGTATCCCCATGTATTATGTAATGTTGATGTAATGATATCCACCTTGCAAAAGCGTTTCAATATGCGGGTCTATCCTTGGTGGGACCTTCGAGTTCCTTTTGGATAGGATCGCATATTGGGCGTGACAAAGGACCATCCTCTCCAGTTTATATAGACACCGGGAAGGGCTAGGGTTTACATGGAGTCGGTCACAAGGAAGGAAATATGATATCCGGATCACCAAGCTTGTCTTCCACGCAAAGGAGAGTCCCATCCAGACACGGGCCGAAGTCTTGGGTCTTGTATCTTCACACTTCAATAGTCCGGACGATATATATAGTCCGGCTGTCCGGATACCCCCTAATCCGGGACTCCCTCACTCAACGGTCGCTCTTTGGGGATGATCTGAGAAGGCAACGGTGACGGCCCCGATGGAGAGCCCTGCCGCTCTGCTCCCTGAGGTCGTGGTAGTGCTTGAGGATGCTATCGACGGGTTTGGCTCTTTGGTGGAGGGTGAGGCTCGCTTGCTTTCTTCTTCAGCCCTTACGTGTGTCTTCAGCCATCTCTATCTCCGAGATGCCGGCTTCGACCTCTCCTCCTTCCTCGGTCCCGTGGACTCCGACTCCCAGGACGTTGTTGCTGCCGCCGTGAAGGGTTCCCTGGATGCCCTGTTGGGCAAGTTTCTTGTCGTCGGTCCTCCGGCCAGGGCCGAGGGGACGGGCGATGCGCGTGGTGATGGAGCTCTGCTGGCGTGTGACGGCGGCACCCAGAGGCTGAAGAGGTGGCTTGGTGGCGCTGCTCCTTCATGTTCGTCCTGTATCATGTAGCATGCCTCGCAGAGGCGTTTAAAACTATTTGCTTGGAACAATATGCTTTGTAATAATTAGATTGTGGTCCTTCAATTTTTTTAGTTTGTTTTATTGTTCTGCATTGGCAGAGCCCAGCCCAGCGCATACCTTAGCGCCATTGGGTCATCCGGATTGCCAGGACGAGCCCAAGGAGCGAGGGGCTATGTGACCAGTTAGGCTCCTAAGACGCGATGCTCAGGAGTCCTCCTTGACGTGTGAACAACTTAGGAAAAAGTTCGAAGGCAAGCCTTGGTGTTCTGCGTCAGTAGGACCCGGCCTCGTGCATACCTCAGCCGCCGTTGGGTCGTCCGGAACACCAAGACGAGACCAAGGGGTGAGGGGCTACGTGACCGGTTAGGCTCCTGAGACGCGATGCTCAGGAGTCCCCCTTGACGTACGAACGGCTTGAGAAGGGCGAAAGTCAGACCTTGGAGTTCTGCATCAGCAGGGCCCGACCCCGCGCATGCCTCAGCTGCTGTTGGGTTGTCCAGATCACCAGGACGCGACCAAGGGGTGAGGGGATACGTGACCAGTTAGGCTCCTGAGACGCGATGCTCGGGAGTCCCCCTTGACGTACGAACCGACCATCATACCTTTCCTCGCCGAGCTCTCGCTCGGGAGGGGCGTGCAAAGACCAGGCCCATGGGGCCTGGCGAGTTGGGGTACGCCAGGCGTGCCCTAAGCATAGCCCATGTGCCCAGCCCCCTCGCGCTACCCCTCCGAGGGAGAGCAGTGCGGTGAGGCTGATCACTGAGCCTGGGAGCTCCGTGAGGTTGATGCAGCCGCAAGGCCACCCTCAGTTGTTTATCACCAGCGCGGAGCATAGAGCTTCCTCTCTTGCACGGGCATAGCCGCTCCTCGGCAGTGTCGACGGCCAGCGTGGAGCATGGTGCTTCCACTGGTGCGTGGGAGGTGGCTCCCTCTAAGGAGAGCCCCTGGGGCGTGTACAGCCCCGGCCTGACACATGGCTTGCACGACAGGGCTGGAGGAGGTGTATATGGGCACCCGTGAGCCAGCACGGGACTCACGAGGCCCTACCTCAAGGCGGGTTGTGCCTGAGCTTGATTGGGAGCAGCACTTGTGTTAGTCCTGCAAGATGGTTAGGCAGCCTGTGCCGAATGAGTCTCCTGAGGCTATTGCATGAGAAGGCCAGACACCAATGACCCCAGGAGGTGACGTGAACGGGGCCGGCCCGCCAGACAGAGCTCAACCGTTGGGTTTATCGATGCTACAGGGACGGACCCGAGCACAGACGCCATGCCCAGTCTTCTCATGCAAAGATCATGAAGAAAAATAGCCGACGCACGGTTCCAGTGGTCACAGGGGCACTAGGTCGCGCGCCCTCACTTATCCACCCGCGATTAGCTCATGCAAGAACAAGGCACCAAGGGCCATGGGAGGTGACATACACGGTACTGGCCCGCGAGCCAGATCTTGGCCTCTTGGGTTTAGCGACGTTGCAGGGACAGACCCAAGCACATACGCGGTGCCAGTCCTTAATCATGAGGCGGTCGCGGGAGGGCTCGCATGGGCGCGAGACGTTCTTGGCAACGAAGCGCCAGTCAGGCAATTTGATAATCTTAAGTTATCTTGCCAAGGAAGGTAAACTAGCTCTGATATATGCAAAAAGGGATACATGCCGTAGGGACGGACCCATACGGCCTGGGGATGATGCAGCCTGAGGGGTACCCCCAAACCGAACAAACTGGAGAAATGTCACCTGGTACCGCTGAAAGTGCAACTATCCCTAGGTGGTTTTGGTAATTCCTAAAAACATATAGCTCATCGAGCAAACATCATTCCAAGATGAACATTTTAGGAAAAGCTCAATGAATGGCATGGCATGGATAAGGAAAGTGGATCCCTCAAAATACTAAGGATAAAAGGATTGGCTTAAGCTCAAAAGCTCAAGACTATACATCTTATATTTTAGTTATCCAAGATCACATTGAGTCTATAGGAAAAGCTAATACTATCAAGGATGGATGAGGTGTTGTTTAATGAGTTTCTTGCTCCACAGTGCTTAGTGATATGCTCCAAAAACCCTCAACTACTTTCTCATATCCACATATGACCCAGACCAAAAGTCAAACTCAGCCCCACCGATTCTTTCTACCCAGCGCCACCGAGTTCAGATGTCATAGCCACTGCCACAAACCCTAGGCAAATCGGTCTCACTGATAGGGATCACGGTCTCACTGAGATGGGATTGTAATCTCTCTGTTTCCCTTCGTAACATTTCGGTACCACTGAGATGAGCGATCGGTCCCACAGAGTTTGCAATGTAAACTCTCTGTTTCCTTTTCGTAACATTTCAGTCCCACCGAAATGAGAGAACCGGTCCCACCGAGTTTACCTGACCAACTCTCTGGTTAGCTTATTACCAAAATTGGTCTCACCGAGTTTGTGTAATCGGTCTCACCGAGATTACATTATGCCCTAACCCTAACCATATCGGTCCTACGAAGTTGCATGTCGGTTTCACCGAAAATCCTAACGGTCACTAGGTTTACTAAATCGGTCTGACCGAGTTTGTTGATTCGGTCCCACCGAGATTGGTAAATTGTGTGTAATGGTTAGATTTTGTGTGGAGGCTATATATACCCCTCCACCTCCTCTTCATTCGTGGAGAGAGCCATCAGAACAAACCTACACTTCCAACTTACGATTTCTGAGAGAGAACCACCTACTTGTGTGCTGAGGCCAAGATATTCCATTCCTACCATATGAATCTTGATCTCTAGACTTTCCCAAGTTGCTTTCCACTCAAATATTCTTTCCACCAAATCCAAATCCTGTGAGAGAGGGTTGAGTGTTGGGGAGACTATAATTTGAAGCACAAGAGCAAGGAGTTCATCATCAACACACCATTTGTTACTTCTTGGAGAGTGGTGTCTCCTAGATTGGCTAGGTGTTACTTGGGAGCCTCCGACAATTATGGAGTTGAACCAAGGAGTTTGTAAGGGCAAGGAGATCGCCTACTTCATGAAGATCTACCGCTAGTGAGGCAAGTCCTTCATGGGCGACGACCATGGTGGGATAGACAAGGTTTCTTCTTCGTGGACCCTTCTTGGGTGGAGCCCTCCGTGGACTCGCGCAACCGTTACCCTTCGTGGGTTGAAGTCTCCATCAACGTGGATGTATGATAGCACCACCTGTCGGAACCACGACAAAAACATCCGTGTCTCCAATTGCGTTTGAATTCTCCAAACCCTTCCCCTTTACATTCTTGCAAGTTGCATGCTTTACTTTCCGCTGCTCATATACTCTTTGCATGCTTGCTTGAATTGTGTGAAGATTTCTTGACTTGTGCTAAGATAGCTAAAATCTGCCAAAGACTAAAATTGGGAAAAGGATAAGTTTTTAATTAGTCAAGTAGTCTAATCACCCCCCCTCTAGACATACTTCCAATCCTACAAGTGGTATCAGAGCTTTGGTCTCCATTTGCTTTGATTTCCGTAGCTTTTGGTGGTCATAGCCTTGGTTTCACAACCTAGGAGAGTATGGCGTCTAGCGAGGGAAATTATCACCGTAGAGGTCCTTACTTTGATGGTATGAATTTGGCTAGTTGGATGCATAAGATGAAAATTCATATTCTCAAACATAACCCCACAGTTTGCGATATTGTGTGTATTGGCTTGCAAGGTGAATTCTTTGATAGGAGAGAACCGAACCGTGAAGCTAGCGCGGATGAGTTGAAGATGCTGCAATACAACGCTCAAGCTTGTGATATCCTGTTCAACGGATTGTGCCCTGAAGAATTCAACAAAATTAGCCGTCTTGAGAATGCAAAGGAAATTTGGGATACTTTGATTGATATGCATGAAGGTACCAACTCCATCAAGGAATCCAAATTGGATGTGCTCCAAAGTCAACTTGACAAGTTCAAAATGAAGGATGGTGAAGGTGTCGCTGAAATGTACTCTAGGCTTGCTCTTATCACAAATGAGATTGCGGGCTTAGGAAGTGAAGAGATGACCCACAAATTCATCATCAAGAAGATCCTAAGAGCATTGGATGGAAAATATGATACCGTGTGCACATTGATCCAAATGATGCCCAATTACAAGAATCTCAAGCCAATGGAGGTCATTGGAAGAATTGTTACTCATGAGATGTCACTCAAGGATAAGGAGGAACTTGACAACAATTTGAGTGGTGCTTACAAAGCCTCATGTGAAGCCCCTACATCATGAAGTGAGAAACAAACCTTCAATGAAGAATTGAGCTTAATGGTGAAGAACTTCAACAAATTCTACAAGAGTGGAAGCAAATAAAGAAGCTCCAAGTCAAGGTCCTACAATGACAAAAGATCTTCTAGTCGAGAGCGCAATTGCTACAATTGTGGGAGACCCGGACACTATTCCAATGAGTGTACGGCACCCCACAAAAGAAGAGAAGAATCACCCAAGAGGAGAAGTAGAAGAGAAGAATCACCACCAAGAGAGAGAAGGAGTAGAGATGATCATTATGAACGAAGAACATCCCGGAGAAGCAAGGATTCAGAAAGGAAGGACAAGTCATCAAGGAGCTACACAAAACGAAGACATCAAGCTCATGTTGGTGAATAGGTATCTGGCTCCGACTCCAACAATCACTCCAAGAGAAGCTATCACTCTGACTCCGAACATACTCAAGATGAAGGTGTTGCCGGTCTAGTACTTGTGTCAACCAACTCCTACGACATATTTGATTCACCAAATGAAGGACTTGGAAGATGCTTCACGGCTAAAGGCCCTAAGGTAACACACCCCAAGTATGTTGATTTCAATAGTGATGAAGATGACTTGTTAGGTGATGATGGTTTACTTGTTGACAACTCTAGTGATGATACTATGATGAAACGTCAATTAATCATGCTAATCAAGATAAAACGAATGACAATGATAAGGAGAAGATTGAGCTTCTAACTAAAGAACGAAACACTCTTAAGCTAGCTCATGAAACTATCTTAGAAGATCATCGAGAACTTTTAAGGGCTCATGAGAAGTTATGCTTTGAAAAGCTCAACCTTGAGCAAGAGCATGAGTTCTTAAAGGCAATCAATGATGGTCTCCGTAAGAAAAGTTGTTCCTACATTGCAAAGTGTTTACTCTTATCAACTTACATGCCTCAAGTCAAGTCCATTAACAAGAACAAGAAAGATTCTTCCTCTAGTAGTAACAATAACCATGCTAAATCCAATATTGTTGCTTCTAGTAGTTCTCTTGATTCAACTAATGATTCTCTTGGCCAAGTTACACTTGAGCAAGAAAATAGCTTATTGAAGGGAATTATAGAGAAAGGTGTTTACAAGAGCCTTTTCGGGAGTAAGCAATTTGAGGAAATTGTACGCAAGCAAGGAAGGCACCGGAAGAACCAAGGTGTTGGTTTTGAAGGAAAGTTCAATGCCAATGGAGTTGAGTGGGAAGAAGATCAATATCCCAAGACGAAGTTTGTTCCTCAACAAGAGAAGTATGATCCTACTTCCTTCAAGGGGACACAAGCTCAAGATGATTTTCCACCACAAGACCACAAGCAAAAAAGGCAAGGACAAGCTTCAAGAGGAGATTGATGCATTTGAAGAAGCTCCTAAGGCCTTGGTAAAGTGGTCTCCCAAGACAACGTCAAGTTCTACTTTGTCAAGTACGACTACAACTCCAAGGATTCCCATCAAGATGATGTGGATCCCAAATAAGAAGAACTAGAGAGTTCTTGAGGGTGACTCCACCAACATACTTCACTCATATCATTTTGGCAACAACAAGTGCAATCAACTTCCACATCTTGCACTAGTTCAAGGAGTCACAAACCCTCTTGTTGGTAAGACAAGGGACAAGGTAACCTAATGCGTTCATGGACATCATCTTGTGTGTGCATCACTCTATGTCTATGGATATCCATGTTTGTTCCTTGCGGGACTAACCCGTGTAGGTATTGAAAGTACAAGTCACTCCAAAGGATTGCTCCAAATGATCTTCATCAACATTGAGCATCCACATCTTCAACACCTACATGAAGTCTTCATCGACAAAACCCAAGGTTAGTTCATCCCTCTAAGGGGGGAGATCACATATAGGGGGAGCTTAACTCTAAGAATTGAGTCAAAGCAACTCTAATCGTGTGAACACATCAATGCATTATGTAAAAGTGGTAACCCCACTTGAGCTTAAACGATGAGTATGACCTATGATCAAATGTTCCCATTTGACTCCTAAGTCAATATACTCATATAGAGATGACCTAGTCATCGCCAATTGTTTGATAGATGCTAGAATTGGTTGTGCATGCTTTGCCACATATTTCATTTGCCATTTTATTGTGTGAGCATGTCGGTTGCATATTTAACTCATTCGAGGACATCCACTTGTTGCTTTGATTGATTGGTTTCTTTTTCTTTTGCCAAGTGGATGAACAAGAATGCCTAAGAACCTTCTCTAGCTATCTATGATTTTCTTGTCTCAAACTCTATTCATGCTACATCACAAAATTTGATCAAGTCAGATTCGAACCACTCTGTGTGAGGAGCACTCGGAGTCCCCGATTTGTCATAGACTTAAACTTCCAAAACTTCTTTGTGCGTTTCGGTCTGACCGATTCTTCCATTTCGGTCATACCGAGATCACTAAGTTGATCTAGGTTTTTAATCTCGATGCAACCAATTTGAACATTTCGGTCACACCGAGTTGCTGTAACTGTCAACAGTTATGCATCTTGGTGCCACCGAGTTGTTCCACTCGGTCACATCGATAGGGTCGGGCTATATATACTCACGGGCAAAAAAATTGGAAACTTTCTCCAAACCCCTTTGGCGCATAGCTCGCTCTGCCTCCAGGGTCTCCGGATCACCCTCCTCGTCGCCAGCCGCCTCCAGTCGCTGGTCTCCATCACCGTCAACGGAATTCAACCTCGCCATTGCCGCCGTAGCGAGTTCATCACCAAGCTAGGGTATGGACTCGATCACAATGCTATCCCCGTCTGATTCCTAGCACATTGTGTTCATCATGATTCGTGCCACGATTGAAACGATTATATCCACTCGAAACAATCCTTAGATTAGAAGTGATTTGGAAATTTAGGGTTAGATTTCCGCCGAAACCATCTTGGACCCACCGAGTTGTAAAACTCGGTTCCACCGATTCGGCTAAGGCCATTGCACAAGTGATTCTCGGTCTGACCGAGAATTGCAAATTGGTGTGACCGAGTTCAGGACTTTGTGAAACCCTAGCAATCTCGGTGCCACCAAACTGTGACTCGGTCTGACCGAGTTCACTAGTTTAGGTTCCAAAAGCTGCTTCGGTATCACCGAGTTTGCAAATCGGTTGATCCAAAATGCTTTCTGTGGAAAACTAAAACTAAGTTTTTGAATCATTCTTTTGCAAAAACCTCTATATTTTGTGATGCTCATCCACTCTATCTCATCAATATCTATTCACAGGGTCTGCAGTCAGTATTTTCAATATGTCTGATCAAAGTGACAGCCAGAACCAGTCAGTGGAGCAGATTCACATGAGTGAGGGCACTAGTCCCTCTAGCACCTCAGATGATGGCAGCAGGAGAACCCCAAGCAACTTGCCCAAAGCTGCCACCAGGGCCAAAAAGAAGAAAACCTCAGAATCCGAGGATGAAGACTATGTGGCAGTTGAGGATGAGGCCACTTCCAATAAGAAAGTGCACAAAAAGGAATATGGCACAACTGCAACAACTAAGCCTGGTATGAAGACCAAAGTGCCTGCAAAGAGAACTCCCATGTCTAAAGCCAGAGCCTCTACTCAAGTACCTAAGAAATCTGATCCCAAAGAGGCTGCTGCAGAAGGGAAGAAGAGGAAGGAAAGGGTCAAGAAGACCATGGCCAGAGTTGTTGGACAACCTTCCATGATGGAAGAGGAAGAGGAAGAAGAGGTTGTTGCACCAGCACCCAAGGCTCAAAAGCTTATGGGTGATGCTATTAGGTCAAGGGCTGCATCATCAAAGCCCATAGAAGCACCCAAAGCTGCCTCCAAGCCCAAGACTGCACCTAAGAGGAATACCAGGAACATATCTGCTGCTGAAAAGAACAAGGCCCCAGTGCCTGAAGTTGTTGCTGAAGAAGAGGAAGATGCAGAGCATATCTTGAGGAAGTTGAAGCCAAAGATTCCAGACCACAATGATGCTCATCCTGTGGCTGAGAACATGAAGCTGAGGAAGGATGCAAGACTCAGACAGTGGAGGTTGTCTGATCCTTATGCTATCAGGAGAAGGACTGCTGTTGACTACAGGTTCCATATTAAGGAACAACAGGATTTCTATGAGACTGTGCTGCTGGACAAGAAGCCTATAGTTTGTGACATGAGGTGGGTGGACTAGAAATACATCAAGGAGAATGAGGAACACTATCCTGGTGTGTATGAAAGTTTCAGTCCTTGTGGAGTTGCAGACTTTGTTGGACAGAAGTTCACAAAGTGGAATGATGAGCTCATAATGCAATTCTACTCCACAGCACACTTCTATCTAGATGGTAGGATAGTATGGATGTTTGGAGGTACAAGGTACCAGTCTACATATCAAGAATGGGCAAATCTGATAAATGCACCAAAGGAGAAAGAAGATGACTTGGATGTCTATTCCAAGAAGAAGAAGGATCACAATTCTATGGCACACATGTACAAGGAGATCCCAGATAAAGCTCTTGAAACACACAAGTTTGGATCTGTACATTTCCTTTTGTCAGGATTGCCAACCATCAACTGGATCCTTAGGCACACACTCTTGCCCGAGTCAGGAGATCACAACATGATCAGAGACCATGCTATCAATCTGCTACACATATTTGATGTGCCTCAAAAGTTCAAGGTCATGAGCCTCATAGTTGAGACTATCAAGAGGACAGCAGCTGACCAGAAGAGAAGCTGTGGGTATGCCCCACAAATCCAGGAGCTGATTAACTCCAAGATGGGCACAGGCACTGTAACACCCCAAAATTTTAACCATGATTTGTTTATTAAAATTTGGCTAGGAAATTGATTTTTTTTTATTTCTAGAAATTATCTTTTGACTTCAAAGCTAATCTTTTCTTTAATATTGTGGAGTTTTCCTCCACAGTCAAAACTTTCCAAAAACATTATTGGACTTGTATACCCTTCCAAGAAAAACAATTCTTTTATCAGTGGATTTATTTGCATAATTGTTTTTCCTGAGCTTTATTCTTTTAAATGATTTTTCTTAAGTTTTAGGGCCTCCTTTGCACTACAACCATTTGATAAATGCATTTAAATTTTTTACCAAAATTTGGGGATGACATGTGATGTTCCTAAATCACTTTTATGCAAAAATATCCTTTAGTCATTTGGAGATTTTTGAGTTTTACCCCAGGTTTTCAAATCTGGTCCAGTTGCACTTTTGCACTACAACCTATGTAGATATTCTTTTAAAACTTCCACCAAAATTAGGGGAGGTCAGTAGGAGTATATGATTCAACTTTGTGGATTGATGTTCTTCGAAAAATCTGAGCAAACCATCCTCTTTTGCTCTCTGATCCAGTTTGGCATTTTCTACTGCAACCCCATTTTATTTTGCCCTATTGGCCATGGTTCTTTTTCCTGCTTATAGTTCTCCCTACCAAACCCTTAAGTCCAGGAGAATGGACCCATTGGGGTATTTTTGGTCCATGAAATGATAGCCTCTAGATTCTGTGCAGAATTGGTTCTCTCAAAAACTTGCACTAACAAGTTTTTGTTTTTGACAAACTAACCTTGCCACCCTCTTAAGAATCTAAAGAGACACTGGTCTGGGGTTTTTGGATACCCCAAGAAATGCCTAGGTGCCTGTGGCATTCTGTCAAGCACCTTGTGTGCATGGTCAGATTTGACATAAGTTTTAGTTTGCACACTGGACCTGCTTGCTTTGCCTAACCACCATGTCCACTAAACTCCTATCTACCACTAACCTAGGCATGTTTACTACCAGCATCATTCGAGCTCTCTATCACGCACCAGCATTTTGCCAAGCACCTGGCGGGCGTGCTCTGGGCGCGGCTAGAGCGTGCGGTTTGCACGTGCGTGCGCCCGAGTCACCGCATCTCATTGCCGCCTCCCCCGCGCCCGTTCTGATCCTCTTCCACTTGCAGCCAACGCGCCCGACCCCTCCCTCATCGCAGAGCCGCCCTGGCCCCTCCTGGCGCCCTGCAGCGCCACCACCGCAAGCCGCCACTGCCGCTCCGACAGCCTCTGCCTTGGACGGCACCGCCCGAGCCACCTGCGCTCGCCAGCTCGCCCCTGGAACAGTACCCGCTCGTTCGCTAGCCCTTGCCGCCATCCCCAGCCTTGACACGTCGTTCTGCGAGCTACAGAACTGCGGTTCGCCGATCTTATCCGCAGCCGCCGTCGGAGCCGACCTTGGCCGCCAATATATAGGAGCGCCCGAGCTCGTTCAGTCCCTCAGGCAACCTCGTGCCATCCCCCTAGGGCCCCCACAGCCAGCAGACGACGGCGGGAGGCCGTCTACCTCGCCTCCGGCCGGTTCGGCCGCCACCACGCTCCGGCTCTGTTTGTCGCGAGCAGGCCCTCCCCCGCCCATCTAGGACCACCACCCGACTCCACTTGGTCTTGCGGAGCCGCCCAAACCCTCAGCTTCGACGGAGAACCATCATAGCCCGAACCCCCAATCCCTTCCGAAGCTGCCGTCTGCCGCGGAGCTCACCGCCGGCGACTCCCTTCACCCCCACCACCCTAGCGACCACCGGAAGGACCGCTCGAGACTGGAGGATCCATCCCTACCCTCTGGAGCCCGCGAAGAGCCGCCAATCGCCGATGACGATCGTCGGAGCCTCGCCCCTGTTCGGCCAGAGGAGGAAGGAGGTGGGGGCGACCGGTCAAACCTGACCAGTGGGCCCCCTGGACCCACTGTCAGTGACCCCGCGCCGGTCCATGTGGTTTAGGTGAAGGCGTAAACTCAAAGTACGTTTTCGACGTGTATCTATTCGAAACGTTTTCTTTTCTTTATTCTGTTTTATTTAAAACCAGAAAATTGACTAAACTTTGACTGGCTCTAACTTTTTAAATATAACTCCAAATGAGTTGATTCTTTTTCCTACCTTTCACAAATTTTGTCTAGTTTATTTTCATTTTTATTTGAAAAAAATTCAGACAACTTTTTTGTACTATTTTGAAACTATGGTTTAATTTGAATATTTTCAAAAATAGGATTTTGGAAGGAGGAGAAAACTTTCAAAAGTTTTGGAATGCACCCTGCCTCTCCACAACTTGAAGTCAAGCATTCTGAACCCTGGCACAATATTTTTGTGTGTTGTTTGACACGATTATAACACCACCTTAATACGGAGAATTCATTATTTTATGTGGTGATACGATCATTCGCATGAATGCATATTGGAGATTTCCTTGCTGTTGGAAATGGATATACTTGTGATGGTAATCGTCCTTGTATGCCTTTCATGCCTGCCGGAAAGAAATCCCGGAAAGCCTCTGCCTTGGGTAGGCATGAGCTTGTCTCCGGTCTTCGTCGAGACGGTTATGTCCGGTATGGCATAGTAAGGTACGATGAGTGGTCATTCTGTTGGTTGAAATATATTTGTTATACATATCATGCAGGGAATTTTTAAACCTCCCAAGTCAACCGTAGACCGAGTCTTATTCCAGTAACCGCCATACTTGTTTCATACTACCACTTGTCCCTGCTGCAGGTAGGGTACGGTTCAGTAAATTATCAACCCCTTTCTTGGCACACACCGTACAAAGAGGCCATGGTGGAAGATAGCGGCTGCATCCGGCAGGGAGGCCACCTGGTCCGAGGGCATGGGTGTTTCCAGTTGGGACCGAGAGGGGGGCACCCCTTAGAGCATGCGATGTAAATTTGATCCCATGCTAATCGAGGTCGTAGCCTCCCCACTTAGAGTTTTGCTTGACATGTGTCGTGGGTGATTCCAGGCGCCGGTAAGTTAAGCTGGTGTGTGTGGGTCAGGTGTGTTTAAAATTAAAAGACTGTAGATGGAATTAGTCCCGATGGACTAAAGGAATCTGTTACTCGTGGGTAAAGAGTACACCCTCTACAGAGGTCAAATGTATTCGAATAGCCGTGTCCATGGTTAAGGACTACAGTCTGGGATGGGTCAAGTGTTGGTCTTAGTGTCGGTCTTCGGAGGAGAAACTGCTAAACCAGAACATGGATCATGACTTGTGACTTATGATGATTATGATTATTACTACTATGGACTAAGCATTTACATTATTTGTATTACTGGGTATCCCTGGGACGGTTCTACCTCCTGGATATTCACTGTGATTAAATTATTTATAAGCCCTTTATGTGGTGTCGCTGAGACGCCCGACTGTGGCATGCTTGTTATTTATTTACTTTATAAGCCCTTTACATGGTGTCGCTGAGACGCCCGACTGTGGCATGCTTGTTATTTATTTACTTTATAAGCCCTTTATGTGGTGTCGCTGAGACGCCCGATTGTGGCATGCTTGTCATTTATTTACTTTATAAGCCCTTTATGTGGTGTCGCTAAGACGACCAACTGTGGCATGCTTGTTATATTTATTTACTTTACAAGCCCTTTATGTGGTGTCGCTTAAACGCCCGACTGAGGCATGCTGGTTATTAACTATCCTTTCGGGGCGTCGCTTCAGACACCCGATCGGTGCATTTTAGTTCTACTCTGTGATTGCATATTCATGTTGTATATAAATAACCTGCTTGCATGCATCAGGGATTTTATTTTGTGACTGAATATTTCAGAGCATGATTATCGTTTGTTATATTATACCTCTGTTCATAATGTTTGCGAGTACATTCAAAGTACTCACTGGCTTGTCCCTAGCTATTTTCATGGCCAGATTTCTTGCCTGGAGAGGAGCGTTGTGATGACAGCCCGGAACTAAGCAATGGTGATAGCAGCGTCACGAAGATAGGAGTTATCCTAGTCAGCTGTTCCTATGGGAAATGGAAACCCATAAACGCTAAAAGTCCACAAACCGCTTCCGCCATCAGCCACTAGAAATCTTGTGTTGTACTCATAGGCCAGAATGGTCTTGTACTACATATTATGTACTTTGCTTGGAGTTTCTGTATCAAGTTGGTGTCTCGCCAGCTAACAGTAATCCTGGGGCTGGTGAGCACAAGGGCCATTTTCTGGGAAATTAATATCCCGAAAGTCCGGTCCTGACAAACTTGGTATCAGAGCCAGGCTGACCATTGGCTAATCCTATCTTAGCCAGGTCGAAAAACCTAGATTAACCAACCCACCAGACCTTAACCTAGCCCTGGCCAAGCTTCCCGTGCAAGATAGCCTCACAGTGAGCCGACACCTTTTTGGCAGTCAATGCCCAACCTATCAGCCTAGCATGTCGATCACGCGCCGGTGACCGACACCTAAATTGTCCCATTCGCAAGCGTGCGATGGAAGACTCTGTCCCCTTTTTCCTATAAAAAGGACACGCTAGCCTCAACCCAACGCAGCCCAGCCTCTTCCCCCAAATCGAGCTAAGATGCCTGGCCCCGTCATGCACAATGAGACCACAGCAACCAACCTTGGAGGTTTTGTGACCGTGCTCGCAAAACACACCCACCGTGCCTTTGCATTAGAAGAGCCCCCAGAATATGTTGTGTACCAAGGACCCATGAGCAGTGAAAGCCGTCAATTCTGGGCCACTGTGCACGTCTATGGTAGGGGTCTATCGCCCGAACGCCCTACAGGTTCACCGGAAGGACAACTTCCTTTGAGCCACAAGCCATCAAACTAGCTGCTCGAGAGGCTATAGTGCAACTTCGGCACTTGTCGCTCAGAGTTAACTATCGCTCGTTCTACTACTACCCCAGCCGTGACGGGTATGGTAGGCCACCCCAAGTTGCCAACAGAGATCACGAGACGGATCCTACTCTGTTGCATCTAGTGCGCTATGTAAGTGCACTAGAGGAACTGTTCGATCAAATCACCCTTGATCTGATCGCAACTCATGGAGAGCTGGTCCGCCGAGCCCCGGCGAGAGGAGAAGATGAACACGACGCCGACAACCCAGTCGTGCTGTTTGGACACCCAATCGAGTCCTTGAGGTCTGCCCCAGCCATCGACCAAAATACTTTGGTGTCCCTAGAAGTGCTTCGTCGCCTTTTGGGAACACGGTCCAGCGGGATTGTAGCCAACAATCCCCGGGATAGTCATCATCGCTACCCCGACCCAGCAGCTCCTCAACCCCCTCCAGCTAATCCTGACGGTGAAACCCGTGGAGAAGCCTTGACGTCCACAAGGCAGGCCCGCTTAGATATTAACGAGGTAGACTAAGTCACTCGAGTAGTACCGAGTCTCAGTATGCCCACGCCCTGTAATTATGTAGTCTTGCATCGCCTTGAATAAACGCATCCTGCTTGTGTGCCTCAGTTTTGAATGATAGATTGCGGTTGCATTTTTAATTCCGGGCACACCCGATGACACCCACAGTAATACGTCGCTTTTGTGAGATATGTGTATCTGTAGCATTGACCCCGACCTCGTAGAGCAGAACCGATAGACTAGTTACGCTTCACCGCGGTAAAAGACCCCGCCCGGATGCTATATAAAAGGCCACCTCGTGACCTTGCCATGTACCCCTCACCTTGTGCACAACTTTCAAAGCCATTTCCTTACCATGCCGAGCCCTAGTATTTATCTGAGGACTCCAGAGGCAACTCCAGGTAGCTTTGTTAAAATTTTGTGGGACTTTACCTGCAGTACCATGAGTGCTATCCACCCACCCCAATACGAGCTGCTCAAATCAAGGATCACCCCATCCACCTCGAAATACTGGGAAGTGGTGCACATCCCTCCCTAAAACCCAAACCAAGACCCAACGGAAGTTTTTCGTGGGGAAATCTATGCCAACTCTGCTTATGGCCATAGAAGCTGCTGCATATGAAGCACTTGCCTGCCTTCGATTCACGGTACCCTATGCCAGCGATCGAGGGTATTATTACTTTCCGAGTCATGCAGCACTTGGAGAAGTAGCATCTTTTCCAGGTGGACGAATCGAGAGAGACCCAGTATTGGCCAACCTTGCCCAGTATGTCATCGCTCAAGAGCGTTTGACCCAGCGAGTAATGGGTTATCTCCAGAGCCTCGCTGATTTGAATCCTCAGATCGCCATCGGCAGACCATTGAGGCCCGACCAGGAGAGGCACATTTCTCGACTACTCAATCCTCATTCCCGATAGAAGAAGAGTGTGCCCCGGTTACAGAGACGTTTTCTCAGGACCCTGTCCATTTACCATTGTCATTGTAGACGTCACTGCTATGTTTATTGTCTCAGTTTTTACTCATATGTTGCAATTTATGCGATGAATTAAATTTTTAGTTTCAATTAATGTGAGTGGTTTTTACTGCTGTTAATTTTTACTAACTATTTCCACTCTCGGTAAATTTCTGAAGTGAGATATTTTTTTCCCTGAGTCACTGGAGCGTATATCTCTTCACGACATAGACATTTATTCACGCAGCACCACAACAGCAGACGCACCTCCACAACCACTCAACCACATGCACTAATTGCAAATTCCCGTATACATTTTGCACCTAACTGGTCACCTCCCTAGCGCGTACAGCCTCTAATGGAGAGATTAGTGGGCGTTTACTCAGTTACAAGTTACCTCTGGCACACTGACAACAGCTAGCCCCTGAGACCGCACCTAATCCTCGTGATCGCTGCCACCACAGAGAGCTAACACTCGAGCGGCAGCATCACGACGATCATCGAAGATCATCACGCACAAGAGCACAGAGAACCCCAGCAACATCGCCAACCCTCCGCACATCAGGATCACGTACCAGTCCGGCACCACCTCCGCCATTAGAGCCTCGTCTCGAACTCCTGCAAACAGAAATGAAGGAGAAGGAAGGAGAAGCAAAAGCGAGGCCAGGTGTGAGGAAGAGGAAAGGAGCACCTCGGTCGTTTTATAGCTTGAGATCGGTGTACGGTGGGTGAAGTCCACCAGCGCCGCTCGTCGCTCGATCATGGTGTTCGGAGGCGAATCCGCGAGTAGTGCCGACAGCGCACTGGCCCGCGAGGTGAATGCACGCTGCGCCGGCAGCTAGCACACTGCGCACTACCGCAGTACGGCCTAGATGCCCTACGCGCTAGCCATCGCCGGTGGAGAAAGCACGGGAAAGCGCACGAGAGAGAGGGAGAAGAGAGAACCAGAGGTAGAGGAAGAGACCGACAATGGGCCCCGGGTCCACCTGTCAGCCAGAGAGAGCACTGTGCTCTCGGGTACGACCAACGTATTTTAATAATTTGGATTTTTAATCAAATTTTACTGTATCTAACAGTAGAATTTTTCGTAGATTTTTCCACGCAACACCAGTATTTCACACTGTGGTTTTACACCATTAGTTGCCCACTTACTGTAGCCACGTTTTAGTTGCATAAGAATGATGGTTCTTTTGGTGATATTAATTTTTTTTGTAGAAGTATTTTCTTTTCAAAACAACCCTTAGCAAATCTCGAGGACGAGATTTTTCTTAAGGGGGGTAGTATTGTAACACCTCAAAATTTTAACCATGATTTTTTATTAAAATTTGTCCAGGAAATTAATTTTTTTTTATTTCTAGAAATTATCTTTTGACTTCAAAGCTAATCTTTTCTTTAATATTGTGGAGTTTTCCTCCAAAGTCAAAACTTTCAAAAAACATTATTGGACTTGTATACCCTTCCAAGAAAAACAATTCTTTTATCAGTGGATTTATTTGCCTAATTTTTTTTCCTGAGCTTTATTCTTTTAAATGTTTTTTCTTAAGTTTTAGGGCCTCTTTTGCACTGCAACCATTTGATAAATGCATTTAAAAAATTTACCAAAATTTGGGGATGACATGTGATGTTCCTAAATCACTTTGATGCAAAAAAATCCTTTAGTCATTTGGAGATTTTTGAGTTTTACCCCAGGTTTTCAAATCTGGTCCGGTTGCACTTTTGCACTACAACCTATGTAGATATTCTTTAAAACTTCCACCAAAATTAGTGGAGGTCAGTAGGAGTATATAATTCAAATTTGTGCAAAAACCCATTGATGTTCTTTGGAAAATCTGAGCAAACCATCCTCTTTTGCTCTCTGATCCAGTTTGGCATTTTCTACTGCAACCCCAATTTATTTTGCCCTATTGGCCATGGTTCTTTTTCCTGCTTATAGTCCTCCCTACCAAACCCTTAAGACTAGGAGAATGGACCCATTGGGGTATTTTTGGTCCATGAAATGATAGCCTCTAGATTCTGTCTAGAATTGGTTCTCTCAAAAACTTGCACTAACAAGTTTTTGTTTTTGACAAACTAACCTTGCCACCCTCTTAAGCATCTAAAGAGACACTGGTCTGGGGTTTTTGGACACCCCAAGAAATGCCTAGGTGCCTGTGGCATTCTGTCAAGCACCTTGTGTGCATGGTCAGATTTGACATAAGTTTTAGTTTGCACACTGGACCTGCTTGCTTTGCCTAACCACCATGTCCACTAAACTCCTATCTACCACTAACCTAGGCCTGTTTACTACCAGCACCACTCGAGCTCTCTATCACGCACCGGAATTTCACCGAGCACCTGGTGGGCGTGCTGTGGGCGCGGCCAGAGCGCGCGTTTTGCACGTGCGTGCGCCCGAGTCACCGCGTCTCATTGCCGCCTCCCCCACGCCCGTTCTGATCCTCTTCCACTCGCAGCAATGCACCCAACCCCTCTCTCGTAGCAGAGCCGCCCTGGCCCCTCCTGGCACCCTGCAGCGCCAACACCGCACGCCGCCACCACCGCTCCGACAGCCTCTGCCTTGGACGGCGCCGCCCGAGCCACCCGCGCTCGCCAGCTCGCCCCTGGAGCAGTACCCACTCGTCCGCTAGCCCTTGCCGCCATCCCCAGCCTCGACACGTCGTTCTGCGAGCTACATAATGGCGGTTCACCGATCTTATCCGCGGCCGCAGTCGGAGCCAACCTTGGCCGCCTATATATAGGAGCCCCCGAGCTTGTTCAGTCCCTCAGGCAACCTCGTGCCATCCCCCTGGGGCCCCCACAGCCAGCAGACGACGGCGGGAGGCCGTCTTCCTCGCCTTCGGCCGGTTCGGCTGCCGCCACGCTCTGGCTCCGTTTGTCATGAGTAGGCCCTCGCTCGCCCATCTAGGAACACCACCCGACTCCACTTGGTCTTGCGGAGCCGCCGAAACCCTCAGCTTCAACGCAGAACCACCATAGCCCGAACCCCCAATCCCTCCCGAAGCTGCCGTCCGCCGTGGAGCTCACCGCCGGTGACTCCCTTCACCCCAACCACCCTAGAAACCACCGAGAGGACCGCCCTGGACTGGCGGATCCATCCCTGCCCTCCGGAGCCCGCGAAGAGCCGCCAATCGCCGGCGACGATCGCCGGAGCCCCGCCCGTGTTCGGCCAGAGGAGGAAGGAGGCGGGGGCGACCGGTTAAACCTGATTAGTGGGCCCCCTGGACCCACTGTCAGTGACCCCACGCCGGTCCACGTGGTTTAAGTGAAGGCGTAAACTCAAAGTACGTCTTCGACGTGTATCTATTCAAAACGTTATCTTTTCTTTTTTTTCTCTTTTATTTAAAACCAGAAATTTGACTAAACTTTGACTGGTTCTAACTTTTTAAATATAACTCCAAATGAGTTGATTCTTTTTCCTACCTTTCTAAAATTTTGTCTAGTTTATTTCCATATTTATTTGAAAAATTTCAGACAACTTTTTTGTACTGTTTTGAAACTATGGGTTAATTTGAATATTTTCAAAAATAGGATTTTGGAAGGAGAAAACTTTCAAAAGTTTTGGAATGCACCCTGCCTCTCCACAGCTTGAAGGCAAGCATTCTGAACCCTTGTGTGTTGTTTGACACGATTATAACACCACCTTAATACGAAGAATTCGTTATTTTATGTGGTGATACGATCATTCGCATGAATGCATATTGGAGATTTCCTTGCTGTTGGAAATGGATATACTTGTGATGGTAATTGTCCTCGTATGCCTTTCATGCCTGCCGGAAAGAAATCCGGGAAAGCCTCTGCCTTGGGTAGGCATGAGCTTGTCTCCGGTCTTTGTCGAGACGGTTATGTCCGGTATGGCATAGTAAGGTACGATGAGTGGTCATACTGTTGGTTGAAATATATTTGTTATACATATCATGCAGGGAATTTTTAAACCTCCCGAGTCGACCATAGACCGAGTCTTGTTCCAGTAACCCCCATACTTGTTTCGTACTACCACTTGTCCCTGCTGTAGGTAGGGTATGGTTCAGTAAATTGTCAACCCTTTCTTGGCACACACCGTACATAGAGGCCATGGTGGAAGATACCGGCTGCATCCGGTAGGCAGGCCACCTGGTCCGGGGGCATGGGTGTTTCCGGTTGGGACCGAGAGGGGGGAACCCCTTAGAGCGCGCGATGTAAATTTGATCCCATGCTAATCGAGGTTGTAGCCTCCCCACTTAGAGTTTTGCTTGACATGTGTCATGGGTGATTCCAGGCGCCGGTAAGTTAAGCTGGTGTGTGCGGGTCAGGTGTGTTTTCAATTAAAATAATGTAGATGGAATTAGTCCCGATGGACTAAAGGAATCCATTACTCGTGGGTAAAGAGTACACCCTCTGCAGAGGTCAAATCTATTCGAATAGCCGTGTCCATGGTTAAGGACTACAGTCTGGGATGGGTCAAGTGTCGGTCTTAGTGTCGGTCTTCGGAGGAGAAACTGCTAAACCAGAACATGGATCATGACTTGTGACTTATGATGATTATGATTATTACTACTATGGACTAACCATTTACATTATTTGTATTACTGGGTATCCCTGGGACGGTTCTACCTCTTGGATATTCACTGTGATTAAATTATTTATAAGCCCTTTATGTGGTGTCGCTGAGACGCCCAGCTGTGGCATGCTTGTTATTTATTTACTTTATAAGCCCTTTACGTGGTGTCGCTGAGACACCCGACTGTGGCATGCTTGTTATTTATTTACTTTATAATCCCTTTATGTGGTGTCGCTGAGACGCCCGACTGTTGCATGCTTGTTATTTATTTACTTTATAAGCCCTTTAATTATGTGGTGTCGCTGAGACGCCCGACTGTGGCATGCTTTTTATATTTATTTACTTTATAAGCCCTTTATGTGGTGTCGCTCAGACGCCTGACTGAGGCATGCTTGTTATTTACTATCCTTTCGGGGCGTCGCTTCAGACACCCGATCGGTGCATTTTAGTTCTACTCTGTGATTGCATATTCATGTTGTATATAAATAACCTGCTTGCATGCATCAGGGGTTTTATTTTGTGACTGAATATTTCAGAGCATGATTATCGTGTGTTATATTATACCTATGTTCATAATGTTTGTGAGTACATTCAAAGTACTCACTGGCTTGTCCCTGGCTATTTTCTTGGCCAGATTTCTTACCTGGAGAGGAGCGTTGTGATGACAGCCCGGAACTAAGCAATGGTGATAGCAGCCTTGCGAAGATAGGAATTATCCTGGTCAGCTGTTCCTGTGGGAAATGGAGTCCCATAAACGCTAAAAGACCACAAACCGCTTCCGCCATCAGCCACTAGAAACCTTGTGTTGTACTCATAGGCCAGAATGGTCTTGTACTACATATTATGTACTTTGCTTCGAGTTTCTGTATCAAGTTGGTGTCTCGCCAGCTAACAGTAATCCTGGGGCTGGTGAGCACAAGGGCCATTTTCTGGGAAATTAGTATCCCGAAAGTCCGGTCCTGACAGGCACATACCTATTGGACAAGGATCACATGCCTATCTTTCCAGATTTTGAGGACAACCAAGTGGTTATGGATGAAGATGAACCATCTTCTGTGCATGCTCAAGCAAAGAAGGAGAAGGCAAGGACAGAGAAGGCTACCAAGATGCCAACAATGGAAGAGGCATCTCAGTACTTTTTGAAGAGCAAACAAGATCAACTAGGCTACTTGATTGCATCGACTCTGAGGATTGAGAAAGGGTTGGCCACCTTGACTCAATACCAGGAGAGCCTGGAGAGGATCATGGAGCAGAAGTTCCATGACTTGGATGTGAAGGTAACTGAGATCCAGTCTGTTGTTGAGCAGCTTCAGGATGATATGCAGGAGAGGAAGGGCAAGACAACCACTGATGCATTTTCCAGAGTGCCTAGAGCTCCGGGATCAGCTGTAGTGCCAGTGACACACACCAGAGCCACTTCGTCTGCACCAGCTACAGCTCCTACAGCTCCAGTGCAACCAGCTCCAGTACCTACACCTCCAGCTGCATCCACATCAACTGAAGCTTTCGTCCTTGGAGTCATATCTACACCACCACATCAAGACCAAGCCTGAGAGACGACATAGTACTATGCATTTTCTAGGAACTTTTTGGTAACTTGTTGCCAAAGGGGGAGAAAAATGTATAGATCATAGGCTTCGAGAGATTTTGCTTTTATTCTCTCTTGCTTTGGTGGTTAAACTTTATTTGCTTGTTTGAGATACTTTATGTATGTGTGATACCTGGATGATCATGTGTTTGATCATATGCTACATTTATGCTTGTTTGATGACATTATCCCATCTATCTCTATATGATCACTCAATTTGCTTAGTGATGAGTGCATGTATTCAATCTTTATTATTTTGAGCGCTCCACCAAGATGTATGTGACATGGAAGAGTAACCCATGAGCCTAACTCTTTGTGTGTTTCCAGTCCAAAGCAAATCTTAAACTATGCACAAATTTAGGGGGAGCTCTTGCTTATCACATACTTCTCAAAGCGACAATGTTTTTCACCCTTATTATTATTTGTCGAAGCTTTGATCTATATGTTGTCATCAATTACCAAAAAGGGGGAGATTGAAAGTGTAACTATCCCTAGGTGGTTTTGGTAATTCCTAACAACATATAGCTCATTGAGCTAACATCATTCCAAGATGAACATTTCAGGAAAAGCTCAATGAATGGCATGGCATGGATAAGGAAAGTGGATCCCTCAAAATACTAAGGATAAAAGGATTGGCTCAAGCTCAAAAGCTCAAGACTCTACATTTTATATTTAGTGATCCAAGATCACATTGAGTCTATTGGAAAAGCCAATACTATCAAGGAGGGATGAGGTGTTGTTTAATGAGTTTCTTGCTCCACAGTGCTTAGTGATATGCTCCAAAAACCCTGAACTACTTTCTCATATCCACATATGACCCAAACCAAAAGTCAAACTCGGCCCCACCGATTCTTTCTAACCGGCGCCACCGAGTTCAGATGTCATAGCCACTGCCACAAACCCTAGGCAAATTGGTCTCACCGATAGGGATCTCGGTCTCACCAAGATGGGATTGTAATCTCTCTGGTTCCCTTCGTAACGTTTTGGTACCACCGAGATGAGCGATCGGTCCCACCGAGATTGCAATGTAAACTCTCTGTTTTCTTTTCGTAACATTCCGGTCCCACCAAAATGAGCGAACCGGTCCCACCGAGCTTACCTGACCAACTCTCTGGTTAGCTTATTACCAAAATCGGTCTCACCGAGTTTTTGTAATCGGTCTCACCAAGATTACGTTATGACCTAACCCTAACCATATTGGTCCTACCGAGTTGCATGTCAGTCCGATCGAAAATCCTAACGGTCACTAGGTTTACTAAATCGGTGTGACCGAGTTTGTTGATTCGGTCCCACCGAGATTGGTAAATTGTGTTTAACAGTTAGATTTTGTGTGGAGGCTATATATACCCATCCACCTCCTCTTTATTCGTGGAGAGAGCCATCAGAACAAACCTACACTTCCAACTTACGACTTTTGAGAGAGAACCACCTACTCATGTGTTGAATCCAAGATATTCCATTCCTACCATATGAATCTTGATCTCTAGCCTTTCCCAAGTTGCTTTCCACTCAAATCTTCTTTCCACCAAATCCAAATCCTGTGAGAGAGAGTTGAGTGTTGGGGAGACTATCATTTGAAGCACAAGATCAAGGATTTCATCATCAACACACCATTTGTTACTTCTTGGAGAGTGGTGTCTCCTAGATTGGCTAGGTGTCATTTGGGAGCCTCCGACAATTGTGGAGTTGAACCAAGGAGTTTGTAAGGGCAAGGAGATCGCCTACTTCGTGAAGATCTACCGCTAGCGAGGCAAGTCCTTCGTGGGCGACGGCCATGGTGGGATAGACAAGGTTGCTTCTTCGTGGACCCTTCTTGGGTGGAGCCCTCCGTGGACTCGTGCAACCGTTACCCTTCGTGGGTTGAAGTCTCCATCAACGTGGATGTATGATAGCACCACGTGTCGGAACCACGACAAAAACATCCGTGTCTCCAGTTGCGTTTGAATTCTCCAAACCCTTCCCCTTTACATTCTTGCAAGTTGCATGCTTTACTTTCCGCTGCTCATATACTCTTTCCATGCTTGCTTGAATTGTGTGAAGATTGCTTGACTTGTGCTAAGATAGTTAAAATCTGCCAAAGACTAAAATTGGGAAAAGGATAAGTTTTTAATTGGTCAAGTAGTCTAATCACCCCCCCTCTAGACATACTTCCGATCCTACAAACGCCACTCAAGAGGTGTTGGGGTAGCCAAAGATACGCGCTGCTAGAGTCGTTCCTCACGAGCCGCCCTAACCCCGAGCCTTGGGAGGCCCAGAGGGTCCGGGAGGTTCCTGAAGGCGCTCCTCCATCTCCTTCAGGGTTGCATGGAGCCTGGCCTCATGAGCCACCAGGGCATCCCTCATGCGGTGCTGGAACACCACGGCTGCGCCCGGCAGGCCGAAGGGCATGCGAACATAGCTGTGGGGTGGGGCCTCACATTGATCGACACGAGATGGCCAGAAGAGTTGCCGAGATGCAGCCATGTTGAGCCCTGGAATGTCGAGGCAGATGCGGAACTCCTTACCCTTGCCAGGGCAGTGAGCCTCGCCTCGCGATAGGCGGCGATCTCCTTGTAGAACCCTTGCCTCTTGAATCTCCTCGATTGCCTTGCCGATAAACTCCTGAACGCCTAGCGCCTCCCGCCTGATGCCTTCTCTTGGGAAATGCGCCCTGAAGCGTTCCTCCAAATGGTGCCCGGGCGCCTCCCTCATGACTTTGGTTAGGTCTGAGGCCCTCCCGAGGAGAGCCCCCGAGCCCAGCCTGAGAGGGGCACCAAGCGTGCCTTCCTATGCGATGGGTGAAGGCGCCCCGTGTGGGGACGCAAGGCTCAGCACGACATCCTCGATCGATGCTTCCTCACGGGATCCCTGACCCAGCTGCAGCTTCTTCATCTTGGGGGGCAGCCTCAGGAGGGAGGGCACCACCCCCATCTTCAGGGTTCTCGACTGCCGCAGCCTGGAAGGTGCGCTCAAGGGAGCACACCGCGTCCTTCTCTTGACATGCAACTGTGATGACGCGGCCACTTCCTGGCATCTTGAGGACGTTGTAGCCGTGGTGTGTAACTGCCATGAACTTAGCCAGTGCTGGGTACCCTAGGATGGCATTGTAGGGCAGGCGAATGTCAGCGACGTCGAAGTCGATGAGCTCGGTGTGGTAGTTGTTGCGCTCGCCGAAGGTGACAGGGAGGCGGACCTGCCCTATTGGGTGTGTGGAGCCGTCAGTTACTCCTGAAAATGGCTAGCTGAAGCTGGTAGTACAACACTTGGAGCATGTCGAACGTTCAAACAGAGAGAACGTTGGGCCCTGCTCCACCATCGATGAGAGTCTTGGTGACGACCACGTTGCTGATGATGGGGGAGCAGAGCATGGGGAGCGCGCCGATAGTGGCTGCGCACTTGAGTTGGTCTGAGGAGTTGAAGGTGATGGCGCACTTGGACCACCTGAGAGGGCGAGTTGCTTCAGGCTTGGGGAGCACTGCGTTCACCTCGCGCGCGAACTGCTTGAAGAAGCGGTGTGAAGCTAGGGCCTGTGAGCCGCCCAGGATGTAGGCAATGGCTCGAGGCTCCTGAAATCCCCCAGCCCCCTTGTCTTGGTGGTGATCTTCGTTCCTTCTTGGTGGTGGAGTCAGACCGGTATTGCCCTAAGGGCGCTCCTCACGAGGTGGCTCCCTCCAGGCGCCCTCGCGAGGTTGGCCCTGCCAACGGTCCTCCCAAGGATGGTCGCGCCATTCCTGGCGGTGGTCGCGTCCATCCCAGCATCCTCCACCTCGGCCACCTCCATGGCCGTCGCCTCGATCATTGCGCTCTGGGTGTTGACCGAGGCACCCGCCGTGGAGAGCCTTGAGCTCCTGGCAGTCGTTGGTGTTGTGGTTGTGGACGTTGTGGAAGACGCAGAACGGTCGATTGCTCTTGGACAACTCGGGGTGGTCGCAGCGACGCTTCATCTCTGGCTCGGCCGCAAGCGCAGTCGTCCCCTTGCGCTTCACGTCCTTGGTCTTGGCCTTCTTGTCTTCTGGGTCACCATCGGGGAGCTCGAGGAGGGATAGGCACCCCTTCTCAGCCCTTGCGCACTTGTTCGCCATGTTGAACATCTCCAAGGCTGTGCAGAGGTCCTCATGGATGGCAAGCTCCTCCTTCATGTTGACGTCGTGGATGCCATCAATGAACGTGAGATGATGGCCTCGTCCAGCACCTTGGGGATCTTGAGGCGAACGTTGTTGAAGCACTGGATGTACTTCTGCAGGCTCTCTCTAGGCTGTTGCTTGATGCGACGCAGGTCACCCGGGGCCGGCGGACGGTCACCAGTGCCCTGGAAGTTGGCGATGAAGCGGCCGCGCATCTCCTCTCAGGAAGAGACCGATCCCCCGGGAAGGTTCAGGAGCCGAGAGCGCGCGCCATCCTTGAGGGCCATCGGGAACTAGTTTGCCATGATCTTCTCATTGCTGCTGGCCGCCTCGATGCTCAGCTCGTAGAGCTGCAGGAACTCGGCGGGGTCGGCGGTGCCATCGTAGCGCGGGGGCGGGTCAGGCTTGAGCTTGCTCGACCAGACGAAGTTGCGGAGCTCCGGGGTGAACGCACAGCATCCTACTGTGGCCACTGGGGCCCGCCGAGGAGGTAGAACTTGGTCCTGGTGCACGTGCGCCGCCACCTCCTGTGGCGGCACGCGGACCTGACGCGGGGGTGCAGGAAGCACGCGTGCTTCTCCTTGAGGCCGCTGCACCAGCCGGTAGCTTACTTTTTCCCGCACAGGCGCCTGACGTGGTGGGTGGCGCTGCGGTGCCACAAGCCTTGGCTCGATGATGACGCCTTGGGCCGGAGCTGGTGGAGGAACCCCGTGAGACACGTCGCCCATGGCAGGCGGCTGCTGAGGCAGAGAGTGGGCCGGTGCGACGGATCCCTCGGTCGCGTTAACGAGCTTAGCAATTCGCTCGAGCCACTCCTCATAGAAGTCGTCGACCGGACGCTAGTGAAGGAGATATCGTGCCATGAGCAGAGCGATTTGTGCATTCGCCGGGCCGTGACATGCGTGGGAGGACGAAGCTGCCGGAGTCAGTGATGGAGTAGCGGTGCGCCCGTCGTGTCGCACCGAAGGGTGCAGCAAAGAAGCTTGTTGCTCATGGCCGGCAAGGCCTGTGGAGGCATTGGCAACCGGAGACGGAGCACGACGGAGCCGTCTGAGCAACGCGAGCGGCGACTTTGGCCCGGCACTTGGCGCGAGCTCGGCAGGCGTTAGCCATGGAGTTGTTGGAGTGATGGTGGATCGATCGACGGAAGTGAAGATCCGACGCACCCCTACTTGGCGTGCCAATTGTCGGATTACGGGTTCCGCAAACCCTTCAAAGGTTTGAACTCTAGGGTGCGTGCGGAAATCTCAACCTACCTAGCCTGCCTACATGTGATTCTCCTAATCCTAGCGCGACGAGCTTGAAGAGACAAAGAGACACAACAGTTTATCCTGGTTCGGGCCACCTTGTGGTGTAATACCCTACTCCAGCGTTTTGGTGGATTGCCTCGAAGGGCTGAGGATGAACTAGTACAGTGGATGAACTGGCCTCTAGAGGTGAGGTGTTCTTGAGCTCAAGAGAGCTGGTGGGATCTGAACTAGATGCTCCTTCTAAACTAGAAGCTTGTCCCCCCCCCATTTTTGTCTATGGTGGTGGCTAAGCCCTATTTATAGTGGCCTTGTTCCTCTTCCCAAATGTTTGCGGGAAGGGATCCCACAACGGCCGAATTTGAAAGGGGACAAGTAGTATAGCTTATCCTAACAAAAGTAGTCTTCCCCTACGAAAATCCCCTAGTCGTGACGCTACGGTGCGCTCGATGATGACCTCCGTCTTGCCGTCCTGGAGGTCTTGGTCTTGTTGCACCAGAATGGAAACCTTTGGCTGATTTCTCGGGACTCCACGCCTGTGGCTTGCCTCCCTTACACCAAAGAGGAAACTGGCGCCCGCCGGGCCTTGGTCGTCATGGCTCACATCAGCTGAGCCTCGTGAGGTACACCTTCCATAGAACTCTCCGCCCCTCGGGAGCCAGCCTAAGGAGGCTGATCCCCTCGGGGGTCTTGGCGTTGTCCTCCCCATGACGCTTGGCCCCTCGCGAGGGTCTTGAGCTATTCTTGTCGTAACCGGGCCGTACCAGGCCGTCGATGGATCCACGTGGTGGGCCGCACGCAGGCAAGTCTGGATACCCCCATATCCAGAACGCCGACAGGCGCAGATGAGGAAGTTTCCCTTTCGGTGCTAAGGGAGCAAGGACGAGCGTGGGTTCCCGAGGAATCCCCCAAAGGTTTCCATTCAGGTGCTACAATACCAAGACCACGAGCTCGGCAGGACGGATGTCATCACCGAGCCCACCGTTGCATCACGACCAAAAGCTTTGCAGGCGAGGACCACCTTTCGGCAGGATTAGATGTCCTTCTTGTCCCCTTTCAAATTGGCCATTGTGGAATCCCTTCCCACCTAAGTTTTGAGAGAAGATGACCGAGGCCACTATAAATATAGGTTAGCCACCACCGAAGAAGGGAGAGACCCTTTGGACACCACTATATCCCTCACGAGGCTGCTCATCCACTGTACTAGTTCATCCTCAGCCCCCCTCGTGAGGCAAATCCACCAAAAGCAGGAGTAGGGTCTTACACCGCAAGGTGGCCCGAACCTGGGTAAACTACCGTGTTCATCTTCTTCCCCACTCGCGTGCGCTCGATGATGTAGGGTGGCGACCAGAGACTTGAGGGGTTGAGATCTTCGCACAAGCCCCAAAGTTTGAACCTTCGTGGGTCAGGGAGCCCTGAATCTGACATTTGGCGCCCCAGGTAGGGGGCGTGTTGAACTCCTGCTTTCACCTTTGCTTCGTCGCTCCAATGGCCGACGCGTGTCGTGTCCGTACCGACCGCCGGGCCGCTCGTGTCGCCCAGACGGCGCCCGCAGGCAAAGACATCCCACGCTGCTCTGACTCTCCTGCGGTTAATGCTGCCACTGACCCTACTGCTCACGAGCAGCAGGATTCATTGCTGCCACCTTCCGTGCGGCGTGATGGCTGCACCGCCACTTTATCGCCCAGTCCAGCCATATCGTCATCCTCCTACGCCCGCCGCGGGCCAGAAAACATACATGCTATGCTGCTCATGGAGCACGAGCTGCTGCGCTACCATCCCGCCGAGGACTGGCTTGGCTACATCGCTGAGCTCGTCAATGCCGCCGGCGAAGCCCCCGTACCGCACTGTCCCGCTCGCTTTGTCCCCCGCCATCCCAGGCAGGCGACATGCCTCACCGGAGTCCTCCTCCTCCGCCTCTGCGCGACGCCGACCATGGGCCCAGGGGTGATGCGTAACCGCATGACCCGCCGTGTGGGGTGCCAACACGCGATGAGGCAAGCTATCACACAATGCAGCGGGCGCAAGGTGATGAGCGCGCGCTTCCTCGGCCACCGCGCCAAGACCACACACTGCTGGAGGTGGTAGCGCATGGGCATCAAGACCGAGCTCCATCCATGCGGCCTGCACCCATGAGTGTTGCGGGCTGCCGCGCCTTCACTCCGGAGCTTCACCCATCACCTGGCCCGTCAAGTTCAAGCCGGACTTGACTCCATGCTACAACGACACCCCCAAGCCTACGGAGTTCCTCCAGCTCTACGCGTTGAGCATTGAAGTGGCAAACAACGACAAGAAGGTCATGGGGAACTGGTTCCCCATGGCCCTCAAGGAAGGAGCGCGCTCTTGGCTCCTGAACCTCCCGGAGGGATCGATCTTCTCATGGGACGAGCTTCGCGAGCGTTTCATCGCAACTTCCAGGGCACCCGCGACCGCGCTCCTGCATTGGGTGACCTACGGCGCATGAAGCAGCAGCCAGGTGAGACCCTGCACAAGTACATACAGCTCTTCACGAATGTTCGCCTCAAGATTTGAAGGCGTCAGAGGAGGCCATCATGTCGGCGTTCACCGATGGTGTCCGGGATGTCAAGACGAAGGAGGAGCTCGCCATCCACGAGGACTTGTGCTCGGCCCTGGAGATGTTCAACCTGGCGAACAAATGCGCAAGGCTTAGGAGGGCCGCCTCTCCCTCCTCGAGCTTCCGGAGGCCGACCTTGAAGACAAGAAGGCCAAGGCTAAAAAGGCAAAGCGCATGGGCCCCGCCGTGCTCACTGCTGAGCCCGAGATGAAGCGTGGTCGTGACCACGGCGAGCCTCCCAGGGGTAACTGCCCATTCTGCATCTTCCACAATGTACACAATGACAACACCAACGGCTGCCAGGAACTCAGGGCCCTCCGTGATGGACGCCTCGACCGCCGTCCCGAGCATGGCGACCGTGGCTACGTCCGTGGAGGAGGTCGCGATGGAGGCCACTGGGACAACCGTGACCCTTGTCAGGACTGGCGCGACCAGCCTCACGAGGACCGCTGGCGTGATAAGCCTCTCGAAGGACCCTGGCGCGACCAGCCTCGTGAGGCCCGTCCTCAAGGCAATGCTGGCCTTCCTCCGCTGTCGCCGCCACCAAGGAGAAATGACGACAACCGGCAGGATGATGGGGTTGGGGGCTTCAAAGAACCTCGTGCAATCGCCTGCATCCTGGGTGGTGCTCAAGCCCCGACTTCACATCGCATCTTCAAATAGTTCGCCCATGGAGTAAACGCATCCCTCCCGAGGCTTGAGGGTGTGCGTTTAACACCCCGAGACCAATGCGCCAGGTGTCTCCTAGTTATTCGCCGTCGTTGCCATGGCATTTGCTTGCGTGTTGCACTTTTCCATGTCATTATCTGCATGTTTTGCAAAACTTGCATCTGTTCGGGTTCTCCCGGTTCTCTTTGTTGTCCGTTCTGGGCCCAACCACACTCGCACGCGCCCGGGGCACCTCCGAAATATTATTTTATAAGGGGCATAAAAACATTCTCGGAATGGGATGAAAGTTGGCATGCGGTCTTATTATAGTGTAGATAGACCCCCTATCAAATTTCGTTGCGTTTGGAGTCCGTTTGATAGCCCCACCGTCGCCAGTTTATTCGTCGGATGTTTTCGGTCTCCGAAAACCCTTCCCGGGCTGCACTTCTCTTCTCTCCCCTCAGCCCAAGCCCTCTCTTCACAGCCCACCTAGGCCTGCCTAACCCCCCGTTCTCGATCGGGTCCGTTGGATCGCGATCGGAGGCTTCGAAATGCCCCAAACACCCCCTAACCCTAGCAAATTTGCTATATATGGACACCCCTAGTCCATTTTGGGGAACCTAGACCCCTTCCCCTACCTCCTGCCGCAGCCAAGCCCCTCCTCCTTGCTTTCCGTGCTGCTCCAGCCGCCCTCTGCCACTTGTCGCTACACGATTAGCCAGCGCCACCACAGCCGCCGCCCAAGGCCAACCCCAACATGCCACGTGACCTCCAGCCTCATCCCCGCCGCCGCAGCCCGCCCCGGGCCGGATTTGGGCCCGACCGCCCCCCCGAGCCGTGAGAGCCCCATGTCCGAGATCCCCTGCACCGTTGCTCCTCTGTCCCGTCGCCCCGCACCACCTCGTGTGGCCTCGCCGGACCAGCGTCCGCCAGTTATCACTAGGCCACCGCCGCCGCTAGACCTCAGGTCCCTCGCGCCTCTCCTCCTCTCTCTCGTTTCCTCTCTCTCCCTCTCACCTGTGTCTCTCTCTCTCCTCGCAGCTAGCCGCCGTCGGCCGCCCTGGACCACCGCCCTCGAGCGCCTCCCTATGCCGCCCCATGTCGGAGACCGACCAGATCTGGTGAGTTGCGGCCGGATCTGCCCATCCTCGCCTGGTTCCCGTCGTCCCGGCCACCTCCCCGGCATCCGGCGCCACCGCACCTTGCCACGACCTCACTCAGCCTCCTCCTGTCGGGGGAGACAACGAGTGCCCGCGTGTGGGCCCGCCTTGCCCCGGCCGAACATCGCCCATCCGGCCTCCTCTACAGATGGGCCAAGGCCCATTGGTGAGCAGCCTGCCCAGCTTTCCCCTGTCTATTTCAGCCTAGTGCATAGATTCGGCCCGATAGTATTTTTTCCCTGTCCTGCAAATTTTGACCAAGTCCCTGAAAAATCAGCATCATATTGCATTATTGTGTTGGGTGTAGCTTCGTGCATATTGCTTCGTTTTGCATGCATGATACGTCAAAATGTTCATCTGGGAGTGCTCTTCATGATGGTCTAGATTGCATTCATGTTACTATTCATATTGGTGACTTAATATTCATTGAAATACTGCTAAGTGATATAAACCGCTAGAATCTGCTGATTGTTAACATCATGTATGCATCTTGTGAGTGGTGTAACTTTGTCCCTGTTGATCCTATGATGATGATCTTCATATGCACATGTTCTTATCTTCATGCTCTTTATGTTGGTTGTTGTTGCATTCATGTTAGGGTGCATCTTGACATATTAATCCCTGTTGCAAAAGTGCATGTTGTTGTTAACTGTTGAAAACTGTTATAACTTGCCTATTTGTCATTTTTATATCTTTTTGTGTGATTTTCTTTTGAGCATCATGTCTACATGTTTTTGGAGCATAATCATGCCATCTTTGCAGGGGTGCAATCCATGTGTTTTATATGCCCTGTACTGAGTTACCCTGGATCTCACTACTATCATTGCTTTGCAAGTTGTTTTGATGCTATCACTATGTCGCGCTTCCTACCACTTGTTGATCAAGCCTCCCAAATTGACATGTCAGTCTCTAACCTTTTTCACCCTTCCTAGCAAACCGTTGTTTGGCTATGTTACTGCTTTGCTCAGCCCCTCTTATAGCATTGCTAGTTGCAGGTGAAGTTGAAGATTGCTCCATGTTGGAACATGATTATGTTGGGATATCACAGTATCTCTTAGTTAATTAATGTATCTATATACTTGGTAAAGGGTGGAAGGCTCATCCTTATGCCTGGTGTTTTGTTCCACTCTTGCCGCCCTAGTTTCCGTCATATCGGTGTTATGTTCCTTGATTTTGCGTCCCTAACACGGTGAGGGGTATGGGACCCTCTTGACAGTTCGCTTTGAATAAAACTCTTCCAGCAAGGCCCAACATTTATTTTACCATTTGCCTAATAACAACTGAAAACTTGCATAGGGACCGGCTAGCAACCGAGGACTCTTAATCAACCCCCGGGCTAGTGCTCCTCATGAGTGTTTGTCCAAACCTGTCAACCGCCGGTGACCGCCAGGGGCAACTCTGGATTGTCCTACCGGAAGTTTGGAAAATCCGGTCGTGGCCTGAGACGAGATACATGCGGCTACTATCAGGGTGTCGGCACGTCGGGAGGTCTTGCTGGACTAGTTTTACCATTGTCGAAATGTCTTGTGCACCGGGATCCCGAGTCTGATCAGATGTCCCGCAATGGAGGATTGTCTCTGCGGATCGTGAGCTTATAATGGGCTAAGCTGGGACACCCCTACAGGGTTTAAACTTTCGAGAGCCGTGCCCGCGGTTATGTGGCAGATGGGAATTTGTTAATATTTGGTTGTAGAGAACTTGACACCAGACTCGAATTAGAATACCCAACTGTGTGTAACCGTGATGGTCTCTTTTCGAGTGGGTCAAGAAGAGAACATGATGGTGTTATGTTTGAACATAAGTAGTTCAGGATCACTTCTTGATCATTACTAGTTTGCGACTGTTTGCGTAGCTTCTCATCTTATTCTTGTATTCGTAAGTTAGCCACCATATCATGCATAGTCGCTGCTGCAACCTCACCACTTATCCGTTCCATACCCATTAAGGTTTGCTAGTCTTGATACCCATTGTAATGGGATTGCTGAGTCCTCATGACTCACACACTACAAAAAAAATACACTTCCGTGATGATACGTGTTTGTCACAGTAGGTCGCGTTTTTTGTCATGCATGTACATCCATGACAAATTTCTGACAGAATTAAGATAGTCATACATGTGCTGTCGTAAAAGTGTTCCATGACATTACCAAAATTATCATCACGGAAGTGTCCACTTCCATGACGATAAATCGCACGTCATGGAAGTGCTTTCGTCAAGGGTGACCGACACATGGCATCCACCGTAACGGAATGCCGTTAAGCTATCGGGTCGGGTTTTGGATCCGATAACCCGTTAAAAGCCCCAATCAATGGGGATTTTCCACGTGTAAAATCATCATTGGCTAGAGGAAACACGTGTCGGCTCATCGTTGGGACAGATGTCATCCACTCATTGGACAGAAGGCGCCTATGATATGTCGACACGTGACACGGCCCAACAGAGGCCCATTCCTGTGAAAAGGCCGGCCCATTTGACTTGGTCAAAAGGTGGCGGGCCGGCCGATGTAAAGCCTGTTAACGGCCTATTCACATATAGCCCATTTACAGCCCGCTAACCCAAGGCCCGTTATGCCCTATCTGAATTAGGCCTAGTAGCGTCATATGGGCCACCCAATATGATTCCAGCCCATTTTCACTTTTGGCCCATGTATGGCCCATGACGTCTTTCGGCCCATATGAGGCCCTATGTAACTCTTGGCCTATTAACGGCCCATGGTGAAACTGGCCCGTAATGAACAGTGTATTACTTTACACCCATTAACGGCCTGTGGTGAAACTGGCCCGTAATGAATAGTGTATCACTTTATACCCATTAAGGGCCCGTTATTCCATTGGGCCGTTTCCAGCCCATGTTATCTTTCGGCCTTCTCAGAGCCAATTTATTCTTGGGCTCATTTCCATCATTCGTTTACTTACGGCCCATTACTGTCATTTCTGCTTATGGGCCAAATTCAGCCCGTGGTTACAGTCGGCCCGTTTCTGGTCCGTTAACATGTTGGGCCATTTTCATAGCGTTATGAAATATGGCCTATTAACGATGGCCCGTTATGGTCGGCCGATGAACGGACGATTCCAACTCTAGCCCGTTTACGGCCATAATGCGGCCTGTTATTGGCCCATGTTTGGCCAATCAATCATACTGCCCGTATAAGGCCCATCGATGATACGGCCCGTAGAAGGCCCATTGTTTCTGCGGCCTGTAAAAGGCCCATTGTTTCTATGGCCCATGGAAGGCCCACTGTTTATATGGCCCATAGAAGGCCCACTGTTTCTATGGCCCGTAGGTGCAGTGTCACTACAGTAAATATTAGCCCATGGTTATTGTGGCCTAGTTTTAAAAAATAGGTTGTTGCAGCCACTAGCAAATCGCAGAAAAAGAACTACACTGACTACAAGCAAACAAATAAACAAGACAACAAGGAAATAAATAAGCAAGCAACTTACACTAGGCTATCACGGCTATTACACATATTACATCCACTGTGCATCAAAGTTCGCCACCAGTGCAAATATAGGGAACACAGCAGCATATAAACGCCGCAGCAAAACAAGTCCAAAACTGAAACCACTTCAGAAGAGCTCAAGAAACAATATCCTGGGTACCCATAATGCTGGCAAGATGCTTAGCAAGCTTATTAACTTTCTCTCGTTTGGCGCTTAAGTCCTCCAGCGCCTGTTGTTGCACCAGAAAGTATGCATCTGAATTCTGCAGGGACTTCCTCAGTCCTTCGGCTTCCTATCGCATAACATCTGATCGATGTCTTTCAACTTGAAGTTGAGACTCAAGAAGCCGAACTGATCCAGGCAACGAGTTCGAAGTGCTGGTGCCAGCAGTGGTAGCCAGTAACTCGAACACTACATCAAGACATGACTTTGGGGTTGTCTCAGTGTCCTCAATATAGTTTTTATCAGCTTTCTTGGAGACCAACAGGGATGTCTCACTATCTTGAACCTTATCTGCATTACTTCCTTTACCATTGCATAACAGGGTACTCTTCTCCAATATTTTATCCGTGTTCTAAAAGGGAAACACATCTCAGGTTTACAATGTAGTATATGAAACTCATTTTGGTAAACCAGTTCAGTAGTAGGGTGGACAGGATAACAGCATGAAACAAACATATATCTATGTAGTATGGTCACTGTATGGTCTATATCATTCTAGTTTATGTTGCCAAATCAAGATAGATACAGTTCGAATCATATCTATTTAAGACAAAGCAGCATAGACAGAATATAATTGTGGGAAACTACATAGCAATAACAACACTTGTAATGTGCATGGCATGAGAACATAAATGTTTATTCAATTGAAACTGAAATCAACATAGAGCAAGTTACAACAGCAAACAGCCAAACACATTGAAGAAACAGGTTTAAAACATACCTGTTGCGCCATTGGAGTTTCAATTGCATCCTTCAAATTTGAAATTGGTTGGTATCAGGAAATACAGTGATGCAAGAGCAACGTAGTATGAACCATAGCTACGGAACCTGACCTGAGAACAATTCTTCTTCTGCTTTAAGCGTTCACTTCGGGTTCGGAGTGGTGGTCCTCGTGATTTGGGCACTGCAGTTGCCTTACTAACTGCTCGTGTTTGGGTGCTCTATGGTGGAGACGGTGATGTGTCAACGGGAACTGGGTGTCTATCTGCTGGGGTTGGGGTTAGAAGGGGTGTAGCTGGTTCTCTTTCCAACTGGGTAGGGGTACAATCTGCATGAGTGTGGGTTATGTGTGGTGGGGCTGATTCTTGGGCAAGTACAACCGTGGTTCTATCTGCATCGACAGGTAGCACGATCTTTTCTGAAGACCGTGTTTTTACTCCCACATATACTGCCATCACTCCCTCGAATTGAAATGGCTGATAAACAAGAAAACTAATTGAATGTACAGACATTGTAAGATAGACACGTGCAATGGATAGTAGGGAAGAAAACAGGGCATGAAATAATTCACATTTATGTTGTCTAAGCAAACAGAATAGGAGGACATAATTTCACATATATGATGGCTAATTAAACAGGATAGCATGACACAATTTCACATGTATGATGGCTAACTAAACAGGATAGAATGACCTACTTCAAAATATGATGACTATGTAAACAGGATGAGATGATATAACTATATTATGTCTTTAGAAAATGGGTTGGCATGCCATAATTCAGATATATGTTGTCTATGTAAACATCATGGCATGACATAATTCAAATATATGATTTATTTACTAAGGAAGTGAGCAGAGGGCAATTGCATATATGATGTGTCAACTAAGGAGATGGCATTCAATATTGTGTATATGATGTAAAAAATAAGCATTGCAATACAACATATGCATTATATGAGTAATATAACCCTGCCAAGTTTGAGCATCCACCTCAGGGGGATAATAGGACTGGTCATCTTCCTCTAAATCCTCCTCTGAAGAGCCATCTGTAACCAGCAAGATATTTGCTTCAGCAGGTAGCATATTCTGCTCTGAAGACCTTGTTTTCACTCCAGATTTCTCCATCACCAATTGAAATGGCTGATGCACAGGAAGAGCAGTTGAATATACAAACATTGTCGACAAAAGCAATGAGAAATACAAAAAAAGGACGGCATGATATAATTCACATATATGATGGTTGCCTAAACAGCATGGCATTGCATAATTCACATACATAATGCCTTGCAACAAGATAACATTGCATAATTCACATATATAATGTCTTGCAACAAGATGGCATTGCATAATTCACATATATGGTAATTAGACACTAAACAGGTGGCATTCACACAAATCATGTCTAAACTAAGCAAATGACATAGCAATGCAAGATACCATACGCACGATATGAGTAACATAACCCTGCCAAGTTAGGGCATGCACCTCAGGGAGGAAATATGACTGGCCATCTGTCTCTGAATCCTCCTCTGAGGAGCTATTGGTAACCAGCAAGACATGCGCTTCGTCAGATAGCATTGTCTGCTCTGAAGACCTTGTTTCCACTCCAGATTTTTCCATGACCGTGCCGAATGGCTGATACACAAGAAGAGTAATTGAATGTACTAAAATTGTTGACAAATTTAGCACATAATAAAAAAATGATGGCATGATATAATTCACATATAAGATGACTGGCTAACCAGGGTGGCATGATATAATTCACATATATGATGCCTGGCTAGACAAGATGGCATTGCATGATTCACATATACGATAAAGAAACAAAACAGATGGCATTGACACAAAGCATGTCTAAACTAAGCAGATAACATCTTTAATGTATACAGTAAGCAATGCAAGGCACCATATGCATGATATTACCAACATCAGCATGCCAAGTTAGAGCGAAGATCTCATGGGGTAAATAGGAGTGGTCTTCTCCTTCTGAATCCCCCTCAGAACAGTTATCTTCCTCTTGATTACGATCCGAAATGGGTGGAGGGGGGGCTGCCTTTGCGCCCACCATGGAACGACGTATGCATGAAGTTTTATTGTCACGCAAGGCTCGTCTCTTTTGCTCTAAATGATCAGTTCCATTGTGTACAATAACTGGCACGCATAGGAATAAAGCATAGTGAGATTATGTAATGAGTGCATGCACAAATCCAGAGTGATGGTAGCAAACTGTGGATAGACCCAAAACCAATGATAGCAGGCAGATAATAGCTTTAGTTAAAAAATACAGATAATGTCTCCTTTAATGTTTGTTTGCACCCAACATGAAACTCATAGTAGACACCGGAGATTAACCAGATAGTAGACAGATAGTATTGATTGCTGCCCCAATATGTACCCCACAACCATTTAAAAACTCAAGTTTCAGCATTAGTTTGGACCTAACTCGGAGTCTAATAGGTGAACACGACGATAATGTAGCATGTCATCATATTACGCGACGCATAACGTAAGCAGACACGGAAGAGTGCGACCTCTCTTGCGGACCTGTGTAGTCCTCAAGGTCATCTACTCAGTTGATGATGGTAATGCAGTTGTCGTGGCTGCCGGTGGCGGGGAAGAAGATCTGAGGCGGCGAAAGACAGTCTGGAGAGCGGAACCCTGCTATGGCGAACCCTTCCGTCGTTGGAGCAGCTGAGCTAGGGTGGAACACAGCGCCGCGGGAGCAGGACAAACCACACAAGGTTTTCTTTGACACATATCTGTAACAGAAGTAATTGAGTAAGGGCTTGTTTGAATTTCAGGATTCTAACAATGCAGGGATAGGAAATAGACAAGAATAGGATAGGAATGCACGTGCAAAATAGAGAATTTAAAAACACGGGATTTCTGCCAATCTGGGTGTTTGATTCACAACAATTGGAAGATCACGGGATGCAAAAAAGCATGGTGAGATTAAGTCAAACCACAAGAAAATGTACGGTTATAATGCTATTATGCTACTATCTCTTAGTCTTGTGCTTGATGAATAGGAATATGAAAAGGAGGAGAAGTGGAAATTAGAGTTCCTACGGTTTTTCTTTCAAGGAGACACTAAAGGAACAAATCCTATAGTTTTCCTTTGCTCCATTCCTTTGCACCAAATTCATGAAACATGGTACCATAGGAAACTTTCCAATTCCTATGTTTTTCATTCACTTTTCCTTTCAAGCACTGGCAATTCTAGTAGGCAGGCTTGAGCAAGGAAAATCCTACACTAAAAAATGTTTTTGTGCTACTTCTATTACTTTGGACCCAGGCCACTGCCATACTAGCTCAACTACCAGGCCCATCGACAAATGCACAGCTCAAACGCGCAGAGATAAATAATGATGGCGTTCAAGAGAGTCCATCATGGATAGCTAAGTTGCCTAGTACCTCACTGCTTGTCATATACTAGGATAAATTAATCGTATTTCCCGTTACTACGAGTGCTCAGTGGACAATATATATAATATGTAGAGTAAAAAAGAGATGCAACAAGTGTACAACCTCTTTGGCGAAGTCATGTCGATCTCAGCGTGATTGGGTTGGCCGGTGAGGATGCTCTTGCTGACTTTGCTGTCGGAGGAGGGGAAGAAGATCTTAGGCGTCTGGAGATGGAGCCCGAGGTACTGCTCCGCTGTGATGGAGGGTTTCGTCGTTGGAGCAGCTCCGGTGAGTTGTACGACGCCGAGGCTGAAGCAGGACAAGAGAGACAATGAACAACGTTAACCTGAGTGGAATTCTAATAGCATCTCCAATACATGACGTAAAATACATAACCACAAAGTGCTAGATGTAAAATACATCAGCCGCTCATCTCTGAACTTAACTGTCGAAACTGAACTTAACTGTCGAAACTGAACCTAACTGTCGAAACTGAATTTTGCTGTCAAAACTGAATTTTGCTGTCGAAACTGAACGCACTAGCAAGGTGAGGCTACACGTAGGTCGACTGACTTTTTCATCTCTGGTCAGTCAATTTTGCAGCCGTTGAATACGAAATCAAGGGCCCGCGGTTCATCTTCAACCTCCACCCCCCTGAGCCGCCAGCCACCACCGGCCAAACAGCAGCCCCCCGCCGCCCGCGGCCGGCGGTGCGCCACCCCGCCCGCCCCGAAAACACTCCCCACCACCGGTCCGCCGCCGCCCCGGCCATCCCTCTAGGCCTGTAACGCCCCAAGACCGATGCTCCAAGTGCCTCCCATTTATCTTAGTTGTTGCCGTGTGTTTATTTTTTGTTTGTTGCATTATCATATTTGTTTTGCATATTTTATTCCTACATGTTTATGCCATGTTCATGTTGAGTGCCTTGTCGTGTGTTTGCTTCTTGAACCATGCTCATTTCACTTGTTATGTTGCATTGTGCCTCTTGTCATTATATTGTTTTGTGCCATCTTTGTTTGTTTGCCATGTTCATCTCACTTTGTTATATGTTATATGCTTTCATATGCCTCTTGTCATTTATTGCATCATGATCATCATGTGGGTTGCATTCTTCATATTGGTGTTTTGTTGTGTGTGGATCAGTCTTTGTTGTCTCTTCTCTCAAGCCATGCACCATCACCTTCTCCTTCCTCTTCTTTTACTCCTTTATGCAAGTGCCATTTCTCCCTTCTCCATCAATGTTCAATCTTTGCCAATAAATCACGCACCATGCCTTATACCTCTCTATCAAGTATCATCCATTTTGGAGTTGTTTTGGTTGGGTTCAAAAATACCTCAAGTTTGAATTATATTCAAACTTGTTTTATTTTTCTACCTCTAAAAATTGCAAAGCCAATTTATGCTAATCCTGCATAATTCCAGAAGTCCAAAAATATTGTTACTTCTTTCTAATTCATCCCCTAAATCCCTGGCCATTTTCCTCTTCTATTCTGTGGATTGCTTATTTGCAGAAATGATTTAAAGCAGGAACAGGCCGTTCCTGGCCGCTGCACATGGGCCTCCTCCTTCCTGGAGCCCAGCCAACGCCACCGTGCCCCTTTTCTCCCTCTCGCTGGTAAATCCTACGTGGATCACCTAGGCGACCCCACCTGGTGGTCTCTCTCTTCCTCACCTTTCTCCTTCCTCTCGTTTCCTCCTCTCCTCACGGTAAAAAACCCTAGGCCGAGCGCACATGGCCACGAGGGCAGCCCCGACCATGCACCTCCCCTTATAAAGCCACCCCTCGGTGCCCTAGGGTTTCTCCTTACTCCTTTTTCCCCATTTCCGCCGCCGCCCAAGGGATCTCCCCTGCCTTCCTCCTCCTCCCTCGTGAGAGACCAAGAGAGCACACAAGCACGTGCTCTTCGCCGGTGTGGTCTCCGTCAAGTCTAGCTGCAGCCAAGTTCACCCGGAGTACCCCGACGTCGACTACTTCCTCTACGTCACGGATCAGACGCCATCTCGCCTTCACACCTCGTCCATGTCGTCCTCTTCCTCCCCTGCTTCCTCTGCTTTGTGGAAACGAGGATGCCGCCCCGATCAGCGCGTCTTCTCGCCGTTGAGCCCGATCAACTCCAGCAGCACCCCCCACGGTGAAGCCCCGCTCCTCCCCATCTCTCTCTCCGGTTCAATTCTGTCATCGTAGTCGTCTTCCCGAGTGACCGATTCCATATCCGCCATGGACGAGTTTCGGAAACTCACCTCGCATGCTCCTGCACACTCCCGCACGCACGGCTGCACCCTGTCAGGGCACACACCCACGCACGCGAGTGCACGCACAAGGGCCTCGCCTTGCCCCGATTGCATCTGCCAACTGCATCTTGTACGCCATGGACGAGGTGCTCGAGCTCCTCACACACATGCGCCTTCTGCACATATGCGCACAACACACGCGCGTCCCACCACCGCTTCCCTCGCCAGTTTCCGCACGCCCGCCGCAGGTTCATAACCCCAACGGTCGTCGCTTGCGCTTGCCCTCGCTGTCGGTTGTCGCCGTGCAGCCATGGCCAAGCTCGACCTGTCGCTAGATAGCTCAAGAGAGCGTGGGAGCAGTTTGTATCACAAACACACAGCTAGCCCAGTGGCTAGCGCGACCACTATTCCTTCGAGTGGTCTGGGGTTCGAGTCCCAGCGGCCCCAATTTTTGCTATGTTTTCCTGTAATTTTGCACACTCTCACAGCCACATGGGCCGAATCCTCATCTGGGCCGCTACATTGTGATGCTTCGGGCCCGTGCATATTTTTTCCCCACTCTGTGTATTTTACCATTTTCCAGTGCATGCATATTTACCGAATTGCCACTGTTTTAAAATGCCTATAACTAAATATGTATGCATCCAAATTAATCTAACTGTATACGTAAAATGCTTAGAATTTTATCTAGTTTCACAATATGCAACTTTCATCCCTGTTAAAAATATTTAAAATTGTTGTTTGTATTAATTTGCATAAATCACATGCTAAAATGATTTATTTCATAACTAAATAACCGTAGCTCGGTTTTAAATGTTCTTTATATGTAAATGGGGTGGAAATATGCCTAGATTAACATGGTCCACTTTATTTTCCTGTTTAACAACTCTAAAATTATGTAATAGTCAGAACAGTACCAAAACTAGATTATGGACATGAGGATTTTCCGGACTTGTTGTTTGTTGTTCCGGCCTCATTTAAACTTGTCTAGATAGGTAGTTTTTCATATGCTTCACCCCTTGCCATGTTTAACAACATTTAATATTGTTGGGTACATAAACAAGATTAAACTAAATATGTCGATGCGGTGTTTTGTCAATATGCAACTCGTTGCATATTGAGCTCCACTTAACTTGTAGTGTTGTTTGTTGCATTTTGCCATGCCATGCCTCATTAAGCCGGTCATGCATCATACTTGATTGTGCATCATGCCATGATTATGCTTATGTGTTTACCATGTTGTTTGCTTCTTTCCGGTATTGCTTCTTCTTGATAGTTCCGGTAACGTTGCGATTGTGAGGATTTGTTCGACTACGCCCGTTCATCTTCTTCATGGACTCGTTCTTCTTCCTTGCGGGATTTCAGGAAACATGACCGCTACCCTGGATCTCACTACTATCATTGCTATGCTAGTTGCTTCGTTCTATCGCTTTGCTGCGCTACCTATCTTTTGCTCATCAAGCCTCCCAAATTGCCATGAACCTCTAACCTTTGACACCCTTCCTAGAAAACCATTGTTTGGCTATGTTACCGCTTTTGCTCAGCCCCTCTTATAGCGTTGTTAGTTGCAGGTGAAGTTGAAGATTGCCCCACGACGGACAGGATTATGTTGGGATATCACAAGATCTCTTATTTAATTAATGCATCTATATACTTGGTAAAGGGTGGAAGACTCGGCCTTATGCCTGGTGTTTTGTTCCACTCTTGCCGCCCTAGTTTCCGTCATACATGTGTTATGTTCCCGGATTTTGCGTTCCTTACGCGGTCGGGTGATTTATGGGACCCCCTTGACAGTTTGCTTTGAATAAAACTCCTCCAGCAAGGCCCAACCTTGGTTTTACCATTTGCCTCACCTAGCCCTTTTTCCCTTGGGTTTCCGGAGCCCAAGGGTCATCTTTACTTTAGCCCCCCGGGCCAGTGCTTGTCTAAGTGTTGGTCCGAACTGAGTAGACTGCGGGGCCCCCTCGGGGAAACTCGAGGTCTGGTTTTACTCGTAGGATGTCTCATCCGGTGTTCCCTGAGAACGAGATATGTGCAGCTCCTATCGGGATTGTCGGCGCATCGGGCGGCTTTGCTGGTCTTGTTTTACCATTGTCGAAATGTCTTGTAAACCGGGATTCCGAGTCTGATCGGGTCTTCCTGGGAGAAGGTATATCCTTTGTTGATCGCGAGAGCTTATCATGGGCTAAGTTGGGACACCCCTGCAGGGTATAATCTTTCGAAAGCCGTGCCTACGGTTATAGGCAGATGGAAATTTGTTAATGTCCGGTTGTAGATAACTTGACACCAGATCCGATTTAAAATGCATCAACCGCGTGTGTAGCCGTGATGGTCTCTTTTCGGCGGAGTCCGGGAAGAGAACACAGTTTTTGGTTTATGTTTGACGTGAGTAGGAGTTCAGGATCACTTCTTGATCATTGCTAGCTTCACGACTATTCCGTTTTCTCTCTTCTCGCTCTTATTTGCGTATGTTAGCCACCATATCATTCTTAGTCGTTGCTGCACTTTACCCCCTCCTTTCCCATTAAGCTTTGCTAGTCTTGATACCCATGGTAATGGGATTGCTGAGTCCTTGTGGCTCACAGATTACTACAACAACAGTTGCAGGTACAGGTTATGCGATGATCATGACGCGAGAGCGATGTTTGCTTGTTTTGGAGTTCTTCTTCTGCTTCTTCTTCGATCAGGGGATAGGTTCCAGGTTGGCAGCCTGGGCTAGCAGGGTGGATGTCGTTTGAGCTTCTGTTTGTGTTTCATCCGTAGTCGGATGTTGTTCTCATGTATGATATGATGTTGTATTCGTGTGGCATTGTATGCCTTATGTATGTATCCCCATCTATTATGTAATGTTGATGTAATGATATCCACCTTGCAAAAGCGTTTCAATATGCGGTTCTATCCTTGGTGGGAGCTTCGAGTTCCTTTAGGATAGGGTCGCATATTGGGCGTGACAAGTTGGTATCAGAGCCTCGACCGACCATAGGAGCCCCCTTGATTGTTGGCCGTTGTTGAGTCTAGAAGAAAACTATTTTGAGTCTTAGGATTATATATATCGGAGAGTAGGATTCTTTTACTCCTCAGCCCCCTTCGTCGCTCTGGTGAGGTCTCCTGACATAGATGTTTTGACTTTCCTCTCCTCAAATTTCACTAAATTTTTTTTAGGATCATGCGGGTATCTTGGAATCGTTCCGATGGTTTTGTGACGGGAACATTGTTCTTGGTGCCTACTATCTATTATGTGGCATTGACCCGGGGAGTTGAGCTCCGAGGTGTTGTCGTCACAATTTTATCATTGCAGTTCTGGAATACCTGAGTTTTGCCGACATCGAAAATCTCTTTTATGCAGTTGTTGGTGAGATAACCTCGACGTCACCCAGTACTGGGGAGTTCGCGAGTATTGCCATAGCTCGTATAACGGATGCTTTTCGAAGGTTGAGGTACACGATTTCCGGAGTTTTCTTGGTTATGTGTTGACGGATGGATACAGTTGGATGTAGGAATTGTTAGTTTGGGTGAGATATATTGCTTCCCCTGTATCCCCAACACCAGATTGCATAACCAGAAAGTTTCGGGAGTTTTATAGGTGGGAATTCAAGTAGCTCGTAGGATATCTTTCCAATAGACACATGATACGATATGGGATCTATCATATGTTTGTTCTGGCTTATTCTGCAAGCCAAATCCTTTGTTTTGTTTTATTTGTGGTATTCGAGTTGCTTCGAAGTCAAATGTTGAATCCATACCTTTCCTAAACGGTGTTCTCATATTGCTATGTTAATACTAATCCTTCTTGATCATCGAGGTCGTCATGTTAACTCTTTTCCAATCGGTGTGCCTCTCTTCAAGTGGATCCAATCATTTTCAACATCCGCAAGATCAATTCTGTGTTTTCTCACCGGTGTTTGTTTCATCCGTCCCCAAGTTGCCTTTGTTTTCCCGCCCTCCCACCCTTTTTCTTCAAGGACTCAGATTTCTTAATCGGGTATCCATTTTATTGATGGGAAGTCTCTCTATTCTTTTCCGTCAATGTTCTTATCCGGTGATTCTCAGGAAGATACTAACGGAGCTTCAAGTTTATTATTCTTCATTCTCGTATTCTTCTCCAGTGGATTAATTTCAAGTTTCGGTGCTGATCATATCTCTTCCTTTTGTTTCACATATCTTCTCATGTGAATTTCTTATCCAAGGCTCTCTTATTTATTCACCTTGCCCAGTTCATATCCGGAGTGCTCAAGATATCTCCGAAGACTCGTGTTTCCATTCTCAATCCGTTCAAGCTATTTGGAGATTATTATCTCATTCAAGTCATTTAATTCAACCAGTGCAATCTCTCTTCAAAATTATTTCAATGGTGTTTCTTTTGAGTGGGCCCTAACCCACAGGTCTTTTCCCAGGATCTTACCTGAGTCTTCTAATTTTCCCGGAGCTATTCCCAAATTCATTTCAAAGTTTAACGTAAGAATGAACTATCATCAGTCAAATGTCTTTCTCCAAGATCTTTCAAATTCTTTTCATTGTTGATTCAACCTTTCTATTCTTCATTTCGGAATATCTCATTTTCAATTCTTACGGTGGTTCGTTCAAGATTTCACTTACTTTGTTATCATATCAATTCATTCGTTGTTTCCAAATCCCACCGGTGGTTCCATCTATACCTTCTCAAGTTTGTGCTATATCTTTCTTAATCCCTTTTCAAGAAGAATAAGTAGTATGCTAAATCCATTGCTTGTCATCAATCTAAGTTGATGAAGGGTAAGCATACAATAAATCTTATTCTTATTTCATCAAGTTGATTAATTCCTTCCTTCGGAGATTGTTCATGATGAATAATTTATCGGTTCTAAGCAGTTCATCTTTTCTTTTCCGTAGTTCCAAGCTTCTCGCTTGTTCCATCACGAACCTCCATCTTAATCATCGCAATGCTTTAATCTTATTCTTTCATCCTTCAATTTTATCTCATCATTCTTTTATTATCGGAGTTCTTCATGGAGGCTCTACATGGTGGTTCCTCAAGGATTTTTTTCATTCTTCAATTGTTCTTCAAGATTTCTCTTGAAGTTATGATCCGCCAAGCTATACTCTAAAATAAACATGGTGCTCAACACATGTTTTGTTTTGAGGAGCTCAAGTATTCTTCATCTTGCATTTTTAAGTGCAATTCTCCTACCTTATCTTTTGAGATGGTGTTATATCATTCTTGACAGTTTCCCTTCAAGTTTTATGATTCACAAGTTGTCAAGAATGAGATATTGTGAAACCATCATTTTCTCTTTGATCATGACTTGTTTCAACCCATATTAATCTCTTCGTTGGAGTTATCTTGTGTCATATTTCACCTAAAGCCTTCCATTGGGAATGTTGCTATTTGTGGTGCTTATCATTGATCCAAGCTTTCTCCATATCCTTCTCGGTGAAAGAGGTTTTTCATCTCTTCGTTGATCTCAAACAAGCAATTTTTTTTCGTTAGTGGCAGAATGTCATCTCATAGTCTTGAATGTTTCCATAAGCCCACTACAAGCTTATTCTTTTTGTTGTTCGTTTTCCAAGAACCCCGTTATAACCTTCTTGGAAAGGTGCTTTCCAAGCTCATTTGTGGCAGAAGTTGGCATTTTCTCCTATATTCTGTTATTCCAATGATCTATCTTCTATTCTTTCTTCCGGAGGCATTGTGATGTTGCTCTTTTTACTCATCATCTCGAATTGTGAGGATCATGTTTTTTTCGTGCTTATCCATTTAACCGGAGTGTTGTGTCATCTCTTCAAGTTCTTTTCATCTTATCAAGTTTTCCTTCTTCTATCAGTCGGAGTGTTGCCCAAATTATATCAATCTTATTCCTTCTCTGTCTAGTTTTAACCGGAGTGGTTTCAATATCTATCTTATCACTAAACCTCTTGGTTCTCGTCGTATCCCTTGTTCCTCTTTTCTAACGGAGTGTTTTCAACTTTGTTCATCTTCGTTGTTTTTTTTCTTTCATTTTGCTCAACCTCTCAAGGTTCATGGTTTCACTCGTTTGGCGAAGAAGCAACTTAGTTTACCTCTTATCTTCCTCTTCCGTTTCCCTCCGGTGCCATCCTAGATCACGGGACGAGATCTCTTGTTAGTGGAGGAGAGTTGTAACGCCCCAAGACCGATGCTCCAAGTGCCTCCCATTTATCTTAGTTGTTGCCGTGTGTTTATTTTTTGTTTGTTGCATTATCATATTTGTTTTGCATATTTTATTCCTACATGTTTATGCCATGTTCATGTTGAGTGCCTTGTCGTGTGTTTGCTTCTTGCACCATGCTCATTTCACTTGTTATGTTGCATTGTGCCTCTTGTCATTATATTGTTTTGTGCCATCTTTGTTTGTTTGCCATGTTCATCTCACTTTGTTATATGTTATATGCTTTGATATGCCTCTTGTCATTTATTGCATCATGATCATCATGTGGGTTGCATTCTTCATATTGGTGTTTTGTTGTGTGTGGATCAGTCCTTGTTGTCTCTTCTCTCAAGCCATGCACCATCACCTTCTCCTTCCTCTTCTTTTACTCCTTTATGCAAGTGCCATTTCTCCCTTCTCCATTAATGTTCAATCTTTGCCAATAAATCATGCACCATGTCTTATACCTCTCTGTCAAGTATCATCCATTTTGGAGTTGTTTTGGTTGGGTTCAAAAATACCTCAAGTTTGAATTATATTCAAACTTGTTTTATTTTTCTACCTCTAAAAATTGCCAAGCCAATTTATTCTAATCCTGCATAATTCCAGAAGTCCAAAAATATTGTTACTTCTTTCTAATTCATCCCCTAAATCCCTGGCCATTTTACTCTTCTATTCTGTGGATTGCTTATTTGCAGAAATGATTTAAAGCAGGAACAGGCCGTTCCTGGCCACTGCACTTGGGCCTCCTCCTTCCTGGAGCCCAGCCAACGCCAGCGTGCCCCTTTTCTCCCTCTCGCTGGTAAATCCTACGTGGATCACCTAGGCGACCCCACATGGCAGTCTCTCTCTTCCTCACCTTTCTCCTTCCTCTCGTTTCCTCCTCTCCTCACGGTAAAAAACCCCAGGCCGAGCGCACATGGCCACGAGGGCAGCCCCGACCACGCACCTCCCCCTATATAGCCACCCCTCGGCGCCCTAGGGTTTCTCCTTCCTCCTTTTTCCCCATTTCTGCCGCCGCCCAAGGTTTCTCCCCTGTCTTCCTCCTCCTACCTCGTGAGAGACCAAGAGAGCACACAAGTACGTGCTCTTCGCCGGTGTGGTCTCCGTCAAGTCCAGCTGCAGCCAAGTTCACCCGGAGTACCCCGACGTCGACTACTTCCTCTACGTCACGGATCAGACGCCATCTCGCCTTCACGCCATCGTCCATGTCGTCCTCTTCCTCCCCTGCTTCCTCTGCTTCGTGGAAACGAGGACGCCGCCCCGATCAGCGCGTCTTCTCGCCGTCGAGCCCGATCAACTCTAGCAGCACCCCCTGTTGGAATAAGCCACGGTATGGGTGGTGATCATGTGCGTGTGTGCGCGATGATCGAGCCAGTCGCCAGTCCGTTGCCGCGTCGCGGCCGTGGCAAGGTGTACGTATGGGCGTACGTGTGTATCGTGTGTGCGTGTGCGCGCATGCATGGGGCGTGTAGGTGCACGAGTACGTGCTTGTGTTCGCATCAAGGTCTAGATCAAGTCTGGACGTTGGTTTGGCCACGTTCAAGGATAGATTAGTGTCAAAACAGGTTTGTAGCTAGCTCCGTTGTGTATCAACGGTGGGCGCATGATGGCATCCAGGTCAAGCGGAGGAGTGGGCAGCTCACGTTGGAAGACCGGATCGCCAGGGAAGCGTGCGTGGGGTGACTGCGGCGAGCGTGGGCTCTATGTACCGGTTACCTACAAATACGGCTAGAAGTCGAGTCGGTTGTAACAGTTTGTGCTGAAAGAAAAAATTGCCGTACGCGCGGCGGGCGTTCGTCGCCAAACACCAGTGCTCCTCTTTCTTCTTCCCACGTCCAGAGCGAGAGCAAGAGAGAGCTAGGGGTTAGACCCAATATTTGGTATTCACAGCCTTGTTCCGGGAGGTGACCGCCAGCGATGTCGATTGTGCCGTACGCCGGCGGGTCGGGGAGCTCGCTGCCGACGCCCGTTCCCATGCTCACTGGTGACAATTACACCACGTGGGCGATCAAGGTGGAGGCCAACCTGGACGCGGCCGGGCTATGGGAGGCGGTGGTCGTGCCGGAGGACGCGGCGGCGGCCGTCATCGCTAAGAAGGACAAGCCCACGCGCGCCTACCTGCTCGGTGCTCTCGCCGAGGACTTGCTGCTGCAGGTATCGTCAAAGAAGACCGCGGCGGAGGTGTGGAGCAGCCTCAAGGCCCGGTTCGTCGGGGCCGATCGCGTCCGGGCGGCGCGGCTGGGCACGTTGCACAGCGAGTTCGAGCTCCTGCGGATGGACGGCGGGGAGTCGCTGGATGCCTTCGCGGGGAAGATCAGCGGCATGGTGGCGCGCTACGCCGGGCTGGGAGCGACCCTCAACGACGCGGCGATGGTGAAGAAGCTCCTGGACTGCGTCCCGGATCGCCTGTACGCGGAGGTCGCCGGGATGGAGCAGTTCTGCGACCTCTCGACGCTGCTGTTCGAGGACGCGCTGGGACGCCTGAAGGCGTTCGACGAGCGGCTGCGTCGGCGCGGGCAAGCGGGCGGCGAGCGGGCAGGCGGCGAGCTTATGTTCACGGCGGTGCATTGGCGGGCGCGGGTGCGGCAGCAGGGTGGCACACGGGACGGCGACGACGGCAGGAGCGTGGCGTCGGGAGGAGGAAGACGCCGCGGCCGGTGCTACAACTGCGACGTGCGCGGCCATTTTTCCAGGGAGTGCACGAAGCCGAAGAAGGAGAAGAACGAGCAGGCTCTCATCGCCGACATCGACATCGAGGGGCCGGCCCTCCTGTAGTTCGTGGCTTAGGAGGAGAGTGTTGGAATAAGCCACGGTATGGGTGGTGATCATGTGCGTGTGTGCGCGATGATCGAGCCAGTCGCCGGTTTGTTGCCGCGTCGCGGCCGTGGCAAGGTGTACGTATGGGCGTATGTGTGTATCGTGTGTGCGTCTGCGCGCATGCATGGGGCGTGTAGGTGCACGAGTACGTGCTTGTGTTCGCGTCAAGGTCTAGATCAAGTCTGGACGTTGGTTTGGCCACGTTCAAGGATAGATTAGTGTCAAAATAGGTTTGTAGCTAGCTCCGTTGTGTAACAACGGCCGGTGCATGATGTCATCCAGGTCAAGCGGAGGAGTGGGCAGCTCACGTTGGAAGACCGGATCGCTAGGGAAGCGTGCGTGGGGTGACCGCGGCGAGCGTGGGCGCTACGTCCCGGTTAGCTACAAATACGGCTAGAAGTCGAGTCGGTTGTAACAGTTTGTGCTGAAAGAAGAAATTGTCGTACGCACGGCGGGCGTTCGTCGCCAAACACCAGTGCTCCTCTTTCTTCTTCCTACGTCGAGAGCGAGAGCAAGAGAGAGCTAGGGGTTAGACCCAACACCCCCCACGGTGAAGCCCCGCTCCTCCCCATCTCTCTCTCCGGTTCAATTCTGTCATCATAGTCGTCTTCCTGAGTCGCCGATTCCATATCCGCCATGGACAAGTTTCGGAAACTCACCTCGCATGCTCCTGCACACTCCCGCACGCACGGCTGCACCCTCTCAGGGCACACACCCACGCACGCGAGTGCACGCGCAAGGGCCTCGCCTTGCCCCGATTGCATCTGCCAACTGCATCTTGTACGCCATGGACGAGGTGCTCGAGCTCCTCACACCCATGCGCCTTCTGCACATACGCGCACAGCACACGCGCGTCCCACCACCGCTTCCCTCGCCAGTTTCCGCACGCCCGCCGCAGGTTCATAACCCCAACGGTCGTCGCTTGCGCTTGCCCTCGCCGTCGGTTGTCACCGTGCAGCCATGGCCAAGCTCGACATGTCGCTAGATAGCTCAAGAGAGAGTGGGAGCAGTTTGTATCACAAACACACAACTAGCCCAGTGGCTAGCGCGAGAACTATTCATTCGAGTGGTCTGGGGTTTGAGTCCCAGCGGCCCCAATTTTTGCTATGTTTTCCTGTAATTTTGCACACTCTCACAGCCACATGGGCCGAATCCTCATCTGGGCAGCTACATTGTGATGCTTCAGGCCCGTGCATATTTTTTCCCCACTCTGTGTATTTTACCATTTTCAAGTGCATGCATATTTACCGAATTGCCACTGTTTTAAAATGCCTATAACTAAATATGTATGCATCCAAATTAATCAAACTATATACGTAAAATGCTTAGAATTTTATCTAGTTTCACAATATGCAACTTTCATCCCTGTTAAAAATATTTAAAATTGCTGTTTGCATTAATTTGCATAAATCACATGCTAAAATGATTTATTTCATAACTAAATAACCGTAGCTCGGTTTTAAATGTTCTTTATATGTAAATGGGGTGGAAAATGCCTAGATTAACATGGTCCACTTTATTTTCCTGTTTAACAACTCTAAAATTATGTAATAGGCAGAACAGTACCAAAACTAGATTATGGACATGAGGATTTTCCGGACTTGTTGTTTGTTGTTCCGGCCTCATTTAAACTTGTCTAGATAGGTAGTTTTTCATATGCTTCACCCCTTGCCATGTTTAACAACATTTAATATTGTTAGGTACATAAACAAGATTAAACTAAATATGTCAATGTGGTGTTTTGTCAATATGCAACTCGTTGCATATTGAGCTCCACTTAACTTGTAGTGTTGTTTGTTGCATTTTGCCATGCCATGCCTCATTAAGCGGGTCAGGCATCATACTTGATTGTGCATCATGCCATGATTATACTTATGTGTTTACCATGTTGTTTGCTTCTTTCCGGTATTGCTTCTTCTTGATAGTTCCGGTAACGTTGCGATTGTGAGGATTTGTTCGACTACGCCCGTTCATCTTCTTCATGGACTCGTTCTTCTTCCTTGCGGGATTTCAGGCAAGATGACCGCTACCCTGGATCTCACTACTATCATTGCTATGCTAGTTGCTTCGTTCTATCGCTTTGCTGCGCTACCTATCTTTTGCTCATCAAGCCTCCCAAATTGCCATGAACCTCTAACCTTTGACACCCTTCCTAGCAAACCATTGTTTGGCTATGTTACCGCTTTTGCTCAGCCCCTCTTATAGCGTTGTTAGTTGCAGGTGAAGTTGAAGATTGCCCCATGACGGACAGGATTATGTTGGGATATCACAAGATCTCTTATTTAATTAATGCATCTATATACTTGGTAAAGGGTGGAAGACTCGGCCTTATGCCTGGTGTTTTGTTCCACTCTTGCCGCCCTAGTTTCCGTCATACCGGTGTTATGTTCCCGGATTGTGCATTCCTTACGCGGTCGGGTGATTTATGGGACCCCCTTGACAGTTCGCTTTGAATAAAACTCCTCCAGCAAGGCCCAACCTTGGTTTTACCATTTGCCTCACCTAGCCCTTTTTCCCTTGGGTTTCCGGAGCCCAAGGGTCATCTTTATTTTAGCCCCCCCGGTCAAGTGCTTGTCTAAGTGTTGGTCCGAACCGAGTAGACTGCAGGGCCCCCTCGGGGAAACTCGAGGTCTGGTTTTACTCGTAGGATGTCTCATCCGGTGTTGCCCTGAGAACGAGATATGTGCAGCTCCTATCGGGATTGTCGGCACATCGGGTGGCTTTGCTGGCCTTGTTTTACCATTGTCGAAATGTCTTGTAAACCGGGATTCCGAGTCTGATCGGGTCTTCCTGGGAGAAGGTATATCCTTCATTGATGGCGAGAGCTTATCATGGGCTAAGTTGGGACACCCCTGCAGGGTATAATCTCTCGAAAGCCGTGCCTGCGGTTATAGGCAGATGGGAATTTGTTAATGTCCGGTTGTAGATAACTTGACACCAGATCCGATTTAAAACGCATCAACCGCGTGTGTAGCCGTGATGGTCTCTTTTCGGCGGAGTCCGGGAAGTGAACACGGTTTTTGGGTTATGTTTGACATAAGTAGGAGTTCAGGATCACTTCTTGATCATTGCTAGCTTCACGACTATTCTGTTTGCTCTCTTCTCGCTCTTATTTGCGTATGTTAGCCACCATATCATGCTTAGTCGTTGCTGCAACCTCACCACTTTACCCTCTCCTTTCCCATTAAGCTTTGCTAGTCTTGATACCCATGGTAATGGGATTGCTGAGTCCTTGTGGCTCACAGATTACTACAACAACAGTTGCAGGTACAGGTTATGCGATGATCATGACGCGAGAGCGATGTTTGCTTGTTTTGGAGTTCTTCTGCTTCTTCTTCGCTCAGGGGATAGGTTCCAGGTTGGCAGCCTGGGCTAGCAGGGTGGATGTCGTTTGAGCTTCTGTTTGTGTTTCATCCGTAGTCGGATGTTGTTCTCATGTATGATATGATGTTGTATTCGTGTGGCATTGTATACCTTATGTATGTATCCCCATCTATTATGTAATGTTGATGTAATGATATCCACCTTGCAAAAGCGTTTCAATATGCGGTTCTATCCTTGGTGGGACCTTTGAGTTCCTTTAGGATAGGGTCGCATATTGGGCGTGACAAGGCAACCACCGCCCCCGTGCCGAGCTTTTTCTCCGGCGATCCCCACGCCACCGCCCCGCCAACGCCCTGCCACCGCCGGCAACCACCGCCCCCATCCTGAACCCTAAGATAGATAGTGGGGGACCTCTCCGGTGAGCCCCCCTCCCCGCTGCGGCTGGTTCTTCCTTCACCCCGGCGAGCCCACCCCTTGGAAATCGACTGACCCAAAAGTCGATTCAGTCGACTGAAGTGTAGCCAAATCGGAGCAACATCGCAAGCAAGAGCAAGAGCGAGAGCAGCAGCGCGAGCAAGAGCAATAGCAAGAGCAGACCGGTCAGCGGGGTGAGAGCACGAACAGAGCAGCAGCGTGAGCAAGAGCTAAAGCAGCAGCGGCTCCTACTGATGTGGACGTCGCCGCCGAGGGAGCGACGATGTGGAGAAAGTGGTCGGCGACGCCTCTGTGGATGGAGCCGCGTCGTATTGGCTCGGGACCGAGCGCCGGCAGCACCGTGAGGTTGAATCAAGAAGAAAATGCGGGATTAGTGTACAACCTCTTTGGTGGCGCCGATTAGGCCACAGCTTCATCCGAGGAAACAGTGATGATGATGCTCTTCCGGTGGTGCAGGTGAAGACGGCGGTGTGGGAATGGAGGTGGCGCAAAAGACGAGGGGAACATCGGGGCAGCTCCTTGAAGGTGGCGACGGGGTGGCTGAACCAGCGGGACGATGAGATCGACGATGGATCCTCATCCGGTACGGTGGATGAAGGACGTCGAGGTGTTGCTGTGGACGACGTCGTCGGGGAAGAAGCTCCGGCTGGGTGGGGACGGAGTAGGGTGTGGGGTTTCGTCGCGGGTTTTCGCGACCTCGGTGTATGAATGGGTGGGAGGATGGGATGGCAGTGGGGAACCATGTCTTAGAGACGCGCTTGTCCGAAATGTGGGGTAAGTTACAAAAGTACCCCCCACCGTTTTGAGGCGGTTCTTTCAGTTCAGGGGTACCACATGCATTTCGCGCGTCGGGATTTCACAGGAGGTGGGAGTTTTCGCGCGCGTTGTAATTTCGGAATAGCAAGGCGCGGGTTGAGATGGAGGGAGTTGTCGGAGCACAACGAGACAAAGATATATCTTAAATATTTTGGGCTAACAAGGCGCGGGTTGAAGAAGCGGGAGTTTCGCAGCATGATAGACAGAGACGCTAGCTTCAATTTTCGGCATAACAAGGCGCGGCTTGAAATTTCGGAAGAACAAGCTTAACGTGTACCCAAAAAAAGACAATTTGCACCTCAACACGCACAACACATACACACACACAGAAACACCATTTAGACTAGAGTAAGGTACACGTGCATTGCACGCATGAGATTTGGCAACCAAATTATGAATAAATACCACATTATAGCACGCAAGCTTTGAGTCTTATATGCATGATGTAGATGTTCGTTTAATTCTTATAGTTCATTTCATTCAAAATCATCTAGTTTTTATAAGAAAGCTAATCTATTTTAAGATTCATGGAATTGTGCGTTGTAAGACATAAAGTAAAAACGAATAATGGCAAATCATGTAGAAAAACATTTGGGCAATTATGATAGGGAAGATTCTAGAACAAATAAGAAGTGCTTATGTTTTGATGTTTGTGCATTATGCTTAAGTTCAACCATGGAGTCTTCTAGATTATACATGTGGCGAAATCTGGTGGAATCTAGATGATATCCAACGGCCAATAGTGCTCAAATTTGCCATCTTTGGACCTTCGGATTGGCCTCATCCAACGACCATCTTTCAAAGTTAAAGTTACCCGCTCACAATATAAAAATATATATAATATAATATATATAGGGGTATAGATATAGATATGTGATGAGAAAGCCACCCATCATCTCCAATTACATGCACGAATGCGACATGGGCAAATGATGTCTGCCATCGGTATCTCAAATTCAAATCATTCTGACCTTGTTCAATGTGTATACATTACAACATGCTTGTTTCCAAAGCACACCGCGCAGATCTCCGTTATATTCATGCATGCATGGGTTTCAAACATCAGGATCTCTTATTCAAATATTTGAATTCAACTTTACATTGATTATGACCTCACCTATTCTTTTACACCCACACAGTAGTCTTCTCTTTATAATTGTACCACTAACTTTCTCTCATGCATGCATGCACACACACTACCGGTCGACATTATCTATCGCACGCATGCAATCTTTTTCTTCAGATTGGTCTCCCATGAAGGCACACACCCACACACATCCCCCTCTCCCTCATACCGGGCATTCTTTATCTCTCACGTGTGCATGCGCAATGATCGATGTTCATCTATGTATGTGTGTATATAGCTAGGTCTTTCATAGTTTTCCACACAAACTGATCAATCGATATATCCAGTGAGGTCTCACCCTCTTTCCCACGTCCACAACGATCAATCTATACCTCTCCCACGTCCACATCGATCAATCTATACCTCTCTATATAGGATTAACATAAATAGCTAATACACCCACATTAATTATATATCCAACGTCGCCCTCTCATCATCCATGCCTTCCGCTTCATCTCTCAGATGCGTGCACAATGGCGAAGACAGGGGGCAGTAAGGGCCCTACCCCCCCCCCCCTAACATCACTATATATCGAGGCTAATATGAATGTGATCATTAGACAATTGCTGCTAAAAAGGTTTCATTTCATGAAGTGACCCTCCTCGTAAAGGATTAGCAATGCTTGGCCCCCTAGCTCATTTATTTTTCATGGCTCCGCCACTGCGTGCAACAGCGCACGTGTTCGCCCCCTCTCTCTAAATATCGATCTCGCACTTGTGCATTCCTTCATAGTCTCCCTCCACTCGGCCCCTCGCACCATCTTCTAGCCCCCCACCGAATTTTGCCACATGTACAATCTAGCAGACTCCATGGTTGAACTTAAGCATAATGCACAAACCTCAAAACAACAGTGGTTCTCTTTTGTTCTGGAATCTTCCGTATCATAACTGCCCAAACTTTTTTTCTAGTTGAATTGCCATTATTTGTTTTTACTTTATGCTTTACAACGTACAATTCCATGAATCATAAAATAGATTAAGGGCTTCTTTGATTCAAAGGATTCTCAAAGGAATTTTGGAGGATTCTAATCATTAGGAATTTTTCCTATCTTGGTTGTTTGATTCGTAGGATTGTAAACCATAGGAATTTTTTCATATGATTCATTTGCACTAGATGTCATAGGAAACATCCCATCCACTCAAACCTCTTTGAAAGAATTCTGCGTTTTTCTATGCACAATCAAACTCTTGTACAATCCTGTAGGATTCAATACGACATTCCACTATAATCCCATGTTTTTCCTATTCACGCGTTCTTAGCTTTTTTATAAAAACCAATTTGATTTTGAATGAGATGAACTATAAGAATTAAACGAAGGGCTACATCACGCATATATGACTAAGAGCTTACATGCTATAGTGTGGTATTTATTCATAATTTGGTTGCAAAATCTGATGCGTGCAATGCACGTGTAAATTACTAGTACTTCGAGTATGTGCAAAACACGTAAATTAGATTACCAATGGCACGCTACATAGTGTCTCTATTACAGTTCATGAAGCCACGTGGCACATGTGGAGGCGTTGTCGCGACCTCCTTGCGTGGATTGATCATAGTGACGTGCTGCTGGTTCCAAAAGAATGTACTCGTCCTCCCTGAGCCATACTGGCGGTACATGCACGAAGCGAAGATGTGCACGCACGCCACGCACGCACTCATTCCCTCGCACGCACATGCGGGTACACAGGCGGACGCAATTTTGTACCAAGATCCACGCCATGTGATAATTTGACGCGTGTAAAGTCGTTCACTTCATTGATGGTCAATTAATACAGCGCATGCAAATTGAGTGGACGTGAGGGCGGAAGAAAGACGTTATTACTCCACTGCGCGCATGCGAGTAGTTAAATCGTGGGTTGCTAATAGTACTTCCATTGGTCTCCTTCGTATTTTGTGCCAATTTTTGACAGTAACATAATATTTACGTATTTGAGCAGTGTAGTCTACTTGAAATTTATGTTCCACTAAACTCATCGGGAGCCGTTTCGGGCCTCGAAACCAAAACCATCAATTAATCTTTACCTTGTTCCCATCACATTCGAAAGCCTGCTCACACCTAGTAGTACTACGTACCAAACCTGAATGTGTTCCCACTATGCAGGTATTAGTACTACTAGTGCTAGTACTTAGGTTATAAAAAGGGGAACTACCTAACCGAAAATTACTCTACCTTTCCTCCTCATAAGTGCTTCTTCTTCGTCCGTCATTGCCATGGCCAGTGAGCAGAGCTCTAGGTCGAGAACTACTCGTAACAAGGGAGCGGCAACCAAGGCTGCGGAAAAAAAGAGAGGGCTCGCCGCCATGCAGAGACCACAAAAGATCTCTCACGGGCAGGTGATGGCTCTCAGGAGCGCCCTAGCCACGGAGGCGAACATGCCGAGCCGGCGGAGCTGGAGTCGTTATCCCTCGACGGGATGCCCGATCAGTTCAATAAGCACCTCAATAAGCAGAAGGAGTTCATCCAAGGCTTGACGGAGTTGCTGAAGGAGAGCCTCGACGACATGCCCTCTGAGCTCAATCAGCAGGGGGAGTTGCCTCGGAGAAGAAGGCGACCGGCAAAATCCTGTGACTTCCGAAGGACAAGGCGAAGCTCTGCCATGAGATCGACCTATTGAAGGAGAAGAATGCCGGCTGGAAGAGGCTGCATGAGAATAGTAGTTCCTCGATGAAGATGTTGCAGGCCCTCGTCATGGAACAGAAGGAGGAGTTGGAGAAGCTCCGCATTGAGCACCCGGCTGCTGTCAAGGTACGTAATGCGTCCGTGGAATAGATGATGAAGGCTCACGTCGAGAAATCCCGCGTCATGGACAGAATGAAGAAGATGGCGGAGGAGACGCGCAAGGAGATGGAGGTCGTGGAGGCGATGAAGAAGCAGTTACGACTCCGCGGCGAATTAGATCATTTGGGGTGATAATCTTCCTTCTTCTTTTGCTGATGTGTTTCATCTTTTGCTTCGGGTGTTTCGCCGCACATGTCATGTTCTCTGCGAGGCATGAATAGAACAATGGTTTTTGTTTTTTGAAGGAATGAATAGAACAATGCTAACAATGAGATGACTAGCAAATTAGATCATTTTTTATCGCCATATGGCACCGGGCTGCCGTGTTTCGTGCTCCTCCATCGCAGTACTACTCCGGTGGAAAACTTGAGTATACCGCACGGTTCTTTGCTCCTCCTTGATCATGTCGTCAGTGCATTTATACGAGCAGTCAAATTACAAGGCCCCGCCTTAGCAGTAATGAGCTGTCAAATCACAAAGGCCCTCGCCTCTCGTGAAACCGACCAAGCTAGACTACCCCGCCCTCTAGCCTTTTAAAAAATGTATAGTTTTGTACAGCAGTAGTATCGATGGATTACGCCATGGAGCAAAACTTGAAATTAAAAGAAGGTGGTACATATAGAGAGCGCTCGTCGCCAAATTATGCATATAGTACTATTAAAAACGCTAGTCACAATAGTGGTGTCCAGCACAACCCACCCCTCAAACAAAACTAAGCACCCTAGAATTCTTTGACAAAACTAAGCACCCTGAAATTCTTTGACAACTAAACTGCTAGCTATATTATGTTGGCCATATATATTGTACGTATATAATGTGAGTAAACGAGTGGTAGTACTATACCAACTAAAAGATGAAATGTAAGAAATACTAGTATGTACTTACTGAAGAGTTAAAGTAACAAGAAGAAACATAACATAGTTCTGCTGGGGGCTCAGCACAACACACCCCTCAAATTAAGTTAAGCACACCTGAAATTAAACCTTGCAACTATTCCGGTAGACAATGCTGACCCTGCAACAACACTGCCACCTTACTCGGAGTCCTTGTCCACATCCTCAACTTCGTTCTTGTCCCACTTCCTCTTGGCCGATACTTCTTTGCTTGAACCGCCAACTTGGTTGTTGCTCTTCATCCAACCCTTGTAGATATTGAAACAAAGGTAGCCATCCATTGCAGCGTACTGGATGTGGTCTATATCTAGTACATTCCGCTGCCATGCATGACGATGAAACATGTATGGAGGTTTCTCCAGTTTACCGTACGAAGGATGAACCATGGCTCCTGCCAGGGTCAGCATTGAAGGCTGACAAGAGGACACCAGCCAATTCTTTTGGCGGTCGAAGGTGTTGCCTACAACGAGGCCTATCCGATGCAGGACTTCTTTGTCGTTACCAAAGTCTACAGTAATGAATTTGACTAGGTTGCTCTCGAGTAATTCTTTAAAATCCTGGCACTCAACGTCGGCATGGCATATGTGGTACACCAAGCATAAGTCATGCATGCAAACCTGGATCACGGCGGGCTTCTTCCTCTCTTCGTCCTTTAGATCCTTCTCTCGTCCCACGATTGTGGTGTACTCAACATCTAGCCCGGCGACCCACTCATCATGTGAGTCTTCGAACATGCGTCTGAAGCGAGAAAGGCATCCTTTCACCATCGTGGAAGAACGGGTGTAGATGACGTCGAACTCATCGCCGGTGATGGTTCTAACCTTGTACTCACCGCTAATCGGGGAGATTTGGGACGCCATGGATTTGGGAGGAGGGTTAGGATTAGTGGAACTGCCGTAATGTGAATGGACGGGATGACTAGGAGCGAACCGCCGTAGTATTAAAGGACGTGCGGGGATGAGTAGGAGCGAACTGCCAGCGTGCGAACAGCAGGGTAGTGGCTTTCCATTCTCCCATGATACGGGCTTTCGAGAGCCCTTGGATCGGAGATCGAACGGTTGCATGCTGTGATTCTAGACCAATGGGCGAATATCCTATCCTGGAGGGTTATTCTGCAAATTTTCAGCAACTTAGCATGCGACCGTTTGATCTCAGATCCAAGGACTGCCAGCAGCCCATATCATGGTCGCGCCTACCATGACCGTCGCGTCGCTTGTGCGGTCGCGCCCTTGGAGATTTAACACGGTGCGTTAGGCTATCTAATGTTGGCATGTCATACATAGTCATCACTTAGTCACTCATACTACAATAAGGTTGGCTATAAGGTTGGCTATAAGTGTATTTTTTTACTCCTCTCTATCTCTTTCTTCGTACTCCCTCCGTCCCATAATATAAGAACGTTTTTGACACTCGTGTAGTGCAAAAAACGTTCTTATATTATGGGACACAGGGAGTACTAGTATTTATTGCATTTGCCAAGGAGTGACCTCTTCCAATGAAATGGTGTTTCTAAGTTTGCTTCATTTAATTAGCTATAGACTCAAAATTGTCTTTTCACCTAGGTACACGCGCTTAGCACCGTTTCTTCCTTGGGTCACGAAACTAGTCTCTCTCTTCTTGATTAACTTGCCACATGAGACTGTATGCCTATGTGGCAAGCTTAAGCACCTGTAGGAGCAAGTAAGGTGCCCGTCCGTTGCACGGAAGAGTGAAATGCATTGATCGGGGTGTTGTTTATTTTGAAAAAGGATGTGGGGGTCATCTCATGTGCAACCGGGTCGACGTGTCAAGCACCAAATAACAGTGCAGAACAGCAGGGGGATGCACCCCACTCGTACCGGCCCAGTGTTAGTAATGAGCAATGAGACGTCAAATCAAAATGTCGCACCTTCCCAGATGGACGAAGCAACCATTATTTAACACTTCGGTTCGACATCATCTCAAACCACGTACTAGTATTGCTTCTGCCTCAAGAGGGACACGCGCATCGCCTTGGCATATCATGACACGTGGGACCGCATGACAGGCCATGCTCCCCCGCCGATCGCTGGGTAAAATCACCTCATTTTTACTATACTTCCTCCGGATCGGTTTACTACATGGCATGCATGTCGTTCTAGGTTGAGAATTTAACTGGCTATATATATGTGTGCGTGATGAACAGTACGCTAGCCTTTTAAAAAATGTATACTTTTGTACAGTAGTACTCCACTATCGATGGATTGCGCCATGGAGAAAAAATTGAAATTTAAAAAAAAGGTGGTACATATAGAGAGCGCTCGTCGCCAAATTATGCATATAGTACTATTAAAAAAGCTAGTACATGCTTAATTGGGGTGCTAAATTCTATTAAAGAAATACTAGTACTAGTATGTACATACTGAAGAGTTAAAGTAACGAGAAGAAACATAACATAGTCCTGCTGGGGGCTCAGCACAACACACCCTTCAAATTAAACTAAGCACACCTGAAATTAAACTATGCAACTAATCCGGTAGACACTGCATTAGAAGTTTAGAACCGCCATGAGCAACGACACTGCCACCTTACTCGGAGTCCTCATCCACGTCCTCAACTTCGTCCTTGTCCCTCTTCCTCTTGGTCGATACTTCTTTGCTTGAACCGCCAACTTGGCTGTTGCTCTTCATCCAACCCTTGTAGATATTGAAACAAAGGTAGCCATCCATTGCAGCATAGTGGATGTAGTCTATATCTAGTACATTCCGCTCCCATGCATGACGATGAAACGTGTAATGAGGTTTCTCCAGTTTGCGGTACGAAGGATGAACCATGGCTCCTGCCAGGGTCAGCATTGAGGGCTGACGAGAGGGCACCAGCTGATTCTTCTGGAGGTCGAAGGGGTTGCCTACAACTAGGCCTATCCGACGCAGGACTTCTTTGTCATTCTTAAAGTCTACAGTAACGAATTTGACTGTTTTGTCCTCGAGGAAGTTCTTAAAATCCTGGCACTCAACGTCGGCATGGCATATTTGGTAGACCAAGCAAATGTTATGTACGCAAACCTGGATCACGTCGGGCTTCTTCCTCTCTTCGTCCTTTAGATCCTTCTCTCGTCCCACGACTGTGGTGTACTCAACATCTAGCCCAGCGACCCACTCATCATGTGAGTTTTCGAACATGCGTCTGAAGCGAGAAAGGCATCCTTTCACCGTCGCGGAAGTACGGGTGTAGATGACATCGAACTCATCACCGGTGATGGTTCTAAGCTTGTACTCACCGTTGATCGGGAGATTTGGGATGCCATGGATTTGGGAGGAGGGTTAGGATTAGTGGAGCTGTCGTAATGTGAATGGACGGGACTACTAGGAGCGAACCACCGTAGTATTAAAGGACGTGCGGGGACGAGTAGGAGCGAACTGCCAGCGTGCGAACGGCAGGGTTGTGGCTTTCCATTCTCCCATGATACGGGCTTCCGAGAGCCCTTGGATATGAGATTGAACGGTTGCATGGCATGATTCTAGACCTATGGGTGAATATCCTATCCTGGAGGGTTATTCTTAAAAATTTCAGCAACTTAGCATGCGACCGTTTGATCTCAGATCCAAGGGCTGCCAGCAGCCTGTATCATGGTCACGCCTACCACGACCGTTGCGTCGCTCGCGTGTTCGCGCCCTTGGTGATTTAACACGGTGCGTTAGGCTATCTGATGTTGGCATGTCATACATAGTCATCACTTAGTCACTCATACTACAACAAGGTTGGCTATAAGTGTATTTTTTTACTCCTCTCTATCTCTTTCTTCGTACTCCCTCCGTCCCATAATATAAGAACGTTTTTGACACTAGCTAGTGTAGTGTCAAAAACGTTCTTATATAATGGGACACAGGGAGTACTAGTATTTATTGCATTTGCCAAGGAGTGACCTCTTCCAATGAAATGGTGTTGCTAAGTTTGCTTCATTTAATTAGCTATAGACTCAAAATTGTCTTTTCACCTAGGTACACGCGCTTAGCACCGTTTCTTCCTTGGGTCACTAAACTAGTCTCTCTCTTTTTGATTAACTTGCCACGTCAGACTTTATGCCTATGTGGCAAGCTTAAGCACCTGTAGGAGCAAGTAAGTACAATAGTGCACTTTGCCGCTTTACATGGCATTTTTGCATATGTGGAGGAAAGAGAGGCAAGGAAAAAGTGGAGAAGTGGGCTCTCATGCAAGAGCCAGCCTCTACTACTACATGGTGGAGCATTGGGAGAGGCACCTGTATGGAGGTGGTCAGGAATCAGGAGACTCACGCCGGTCGTAGCGCCGCAGTTAAAATGATAATGGCAAGTCAAATCATGGGGGCCCACCTGTCCAGCAGTAACTCGTTGTCAAATCACACAACCCTGCGTTTGCAGCAGCCTACTCCCTCGTCTTCTCGCGTCTCTGTCGAACCGACTAGGCGGAACTATCCCGCCGCCTACCGGGCAGGAAAAGCCCCGCCCTCGACTTTTAAATAGTGTACAGTATACTAATTTTGTATCCATGGATTGCGCCTGCGCCATGGAGCAAAGCGTCTAGAAAACGGTGGTACACATGTACGGAGTATACAGCACGCACGTCGCATTTGCGACGCACCCCAGACAGTCGGTCAGTCTGGCACGCTGCTCTTCGAATGGAACGCGTGTCATATTGCGTTCGCACACACATGTGGGACGACAATTGAGAACCGACCATAGGCACACTCCCCGGCCCCGCAAGTCAGGTGACTTAATAGAAGAGGGAGACGAGCGATAGTACTAGAGAAGTGTTATACTACGTTGGTGCCTGGACGATCGCTGCAAGACACGGAAGATCAGTTCGTCCATGCATGTGACCAGACTCCAGCAGACACGCCTGGATTGGCTATCGTCTACATATCGTGCAGGCTATGTTGTACATGGCTGTAGTTGTGGTGAGAAATCTAAAAAAAGGTTTCTTGTCATCTCGCAAAATTATGTGTCATGTGCTTCGGATCATTGCGAGGGTTAAACAGCGACAACTGCGTTGGGCTAGTCATTGGGGGCACATGCACGAATAGTGACTACTCGGCTGCCATCTAGCTCAAGCCGGCTATGTTAATTAGACATCTATCGACGGACCCCTTTTCTATGAGTTTATCTTAAATTTGAGCTTTGTTCCTCGTCTAGTTTGTCCATCGGGATTCATGTTGTCTCCTTTGGGCAGTGAGGTTATGATTTCTTGTCATGTGGCATTTTTTCGTGTTATATGTTATAATCCGGCGCTTCAGATCAAAATGACGACAACTGCACCTCCGAGTCACGTGCATGAAGACTTCTCAACAGTCATTGACGAGGTCAAGCCGGCTCCGGTAGACAAAAGAAAACTATAAGTACTGCTCCACTATATAGGCAGGAGCCTCCGCGCTTGCTTGCTAGTGTTGCTCTCTTCACACCGTCTCGGCCTCTCCAGATCTAAACACGACAGCGGTGGCCACACACACACTCTCTCTCTCTCTCTGCTCACCGCTGGTCACAGATCCAGCCGGATCCTCTCCGCCGGGGAAGGTGAGAAAGTGCAACATTCACACGGTCGTCCTCGGCGATGGCTCTTACCCACTGCTGGGCGCGTCCCGATCAGCCTGCCTTGCCGTTCTCTCCCAAGCACCGCTGGTGAGGGAGGGCCTCTGTCCTCTTCTTCCTCGCTGTCATAGTGTGGGCAGATTTGGCCTCCCGCTGCCCACCTAGCGACATCCCGGCGACCATCAGGTATAACTTCCTTCGAAACCGGCCTTGCTCTACTTCTCGAGCTCCTGACGTTGCTGCATTTGTAACTTTTACTATTTCTCAGGCCCCCTCGTAGATAGGATCGATCGGCTGTTCGAAAACCACATATTTTTTATGTTTAAGAGGTAAAACTAGTTCATGCACTCGAATCTAGTACTACTTGGTCCAAACAAGGAAGAAAGGGGGTGGGGGTGGGGGAGGATTTGTTACCTGAATCTAGGACTTGGTCGAAAGAGGAAATAATGGGGGCGAAAAGTAGCAGAGACTGGCTATCCAACTTGTCTCTAGGTCTAATAGGGAAATAAAGGGAAACACAGTACAAACTCAATATAAACCTGATCTATTGGTTGAAAAAGGAAAGAAAGTGGGGACTGGGGGACAAGTCAACAGAGTAAGTCCAGCACTAGATTTGCTAGCCTCACGCAGTATAAGGTGGCTATACCGAACAAAATGGGACCAACCCAGATATCCTGTTCTGATGTTTGTTGCCCCGAGCCACTCTTATGTAATGCCACTGGTAAAATGTAGCAGTCGCACTGTTAAAAGTAAGGACACGTTAAACCAATGTTGTTTTCAATGTAATGCCTCCAGTAATATGAATCAATGGCACTTCTTTACATGTCTTGCTAAAATTTCCCATTAAAATAAGTTGGTTCTTTTCGTTAGAAATGCAACTGTCCTGGTCCGCCTACTCTCCCGTGCCCAAAGTAATGTCGTATTTAACAGTTGTCATAGTTAATCCTGATGCCCACACTAATATCTAGCAATGCCACTGCTTTATAAATTGCTAATGTCCTTGTAGGATTGCCATTCAGATAAGGAACATGCTTCTTTTCATTTGATGCATGTTTCATCACTTGTTACTTGTTAGTCACCCTCCTTTCCACCTTTTTTGTGCAAACAAAGATATACATTTCATGCTCGATCTTAGTTGAACTGCACAAATGATATCCAAATTATAGTTGAGCATTCGAGGAGCTTCACAACCAACCTTGATGTTGCTCAATTTTATTGCAACTAATGAAGAAGAAGCTCTGTGGGTTTCGTTTTCTGATGGAAATGGAACTGGGGCTGGAGCCCTTTTCTTAAAAAAAATGAAGAAGAAGCTGCTAGCTCACGGGACATTGCTTCATTTTAGGTGAATTGCACCAAAAGGTCCCATGAATTGAATCATCCATGTTGGTGACTGAAAGATCCAGCTTCAGCATCCCAGTCTAAGCACCCCGGCCTCCATCCTTGCGACGCATGGTACACCTTGTTTGCCACCTGCTCGACCCTAGTGTCACTGATAAAATGAAGTAATAATACAGTTAAAATAGAGCGAGTGTCATCTCTATTATTTCATTTCCAATGTAGATAAAGAAAGTGCTTCTCTTTGTTAAAGTATGTTTCATCAACTAGTCCCATTGTTAATGTTTAAGCATTTCTGCAAAGTGGGGTGCTTAATTTTAGTTGATATGTACAAAAATAGAGATTTGAATGTCTCAAGGTGCCTCCTTGTACTACTGTTGTACACTGATGTTCATCACTGGCAGAAGGTGTATCTGGGAGACTTGGGACGATGTCCAGTATGAGGCGTACCGTATGAGGCGTCGCAGGGCCCATCTCGCCCTCGCAGCATGGCATACTATGATACTATCACAATATTTTCTTCTATTTATTTTGTGTGTTTCATCAACTAGTGCCACTATAATGTAATCACGCTTTTTCATTATCTGTGCAAACAGGGTTATTGGGCTGCATTTTGGTGGAACTGCACAAATGTACGTGTGGAACCGGCATATATGCAGAGTGCAAGGTGTGCCAAGTAAAAATTACCGACACCAACCATGCTGCATGCACGCATTGGCATCCACCACAACCAGTGGGATGTGTGGCGCTCTATGTGGACGGATCTTTCTCGGCAGCAAATCCTCTAACCAAATACTAGTAGCTTATATTGGCAGTTTTCTAGGGAGTACTCTTTTCTGAAAGAAGCACCAATCTATTTTTCTTTATTTGTACACTGTGTCACAACTTAGACCCAAAGGTCCAGAGCTATTTTAGCGTGATTGGCGTAGTACTCGGAGACTGATTGTAAGCATGATTTTCATTAGCTGTCACATTGATTGTAAGCATGAGCGGATGGAAGATTAGGTTAGTGCGAAGCTTACCTTAAACCCTACCGCCTCCGTTGAAACGAGGTGAGCGTCGAGGGAACCGTGGAGAACGTCGGGGAAGTGACGTCGCGCCATCCGGCCTCCTCTTGCGGTGGGAGAACGAATACCCCTATGGCTCCGGCTGGCTCTGCACCCTCACGAACGGCACACCATACTCGATCGATTCGTTATCCTCTGGGTGCTCGACCTTTGACCTATACGCCCACCACCTCCACCTGACTGTCGCCTCGGGCGAATCTGGCTGCTCCATCGCCCATAGGAGATACTCGATGAACTCGGAGGACTACGGCGGACTGCCACCGAGGAGTACATGTACATCGCCGCCCTCATCACCGCTGTCTCGCTCTTTTGCATACATTGCCACATGGCCCGCACCGTCCTCGAAATCTCCCACTCATTGTCAAACCAACTAAGGATCTCCTTCAACCTGGCTAACTTTGCCTGGTCGCCGCCGGTGATCTGCCTGATTCGCTGCTGCATCCTCTCCATAGATGTCGTTCTGAGTGGTCCGGTGCTAGCTTTGGAAGATGGGAGGAGAGACGGTGGTCTTGCAATAGAGAAGAGGGAGAGGAGAGGAGGTGGTTTTGGAATGGAGATGATGGAGAGGAGAGGAGGTGGTTTTGTAATGGAGAGAAGATCAGAAGAGGGAGAGGCGAGACGGTGGTTTTGGAATGGACATGATGGAGAGGAGAGGAGGTGGTTTTGGAATGGAGATGATGGAGAGGAGAGGAGGTGGTTTTGCAATGGAGAAGATCAGAAGAGGGAGAGGC
>NC_041381.1:522827133-522832178 GCF_002162155.2 Triticum dicoccoides | reverse complement strand
GGTTTTGGAATGGAGATGATGGAGAGGAGAGGAGGTGGTTTTGCAATGGAGAAGATCGGAAAAGGGAGAGGTGAGACGGTGGTTTTGGAATGGAGATGATGGAGAGGAGAGGAGGTGGTTTTGCAATGGAGAAGAGGGAGAGGAGCGTGCGGCAGCGATTTAGGATTGGGCGAGAGGGACGGCGCGCTGTGACTGGATCAAAATCAAAAGCAATTTACCCTTCAATTAAGAAAGCGACCCCACATTAACTAGTCTCCCTTTTATTCTGGGTCATAATTGACCATGATTTTCGCACATAAAATATATGTTATACGTTGCAAAAATAATATAAATTGAAAGTACATTCAGATACGAACCAAACGATACAATTTTTGGTGACATGCATTCACATTTTGCTTGTCACATACAGTACGTGGTCAAACTTTGACCCAAAATACGCAAAACAACAAAAAAATACTTCCGAGACCAGCGCCGCTCTTCCGCTCTTCTCTTGTTCCAAGCTAAATCCACCGCTGCTCCTCTCATGTTCCAATCTAAATCCAGCGCCGCTCCTCTCCTCTTCCATTTCAAAACCACCGCCCCTCCTCTCCTGTTCCAGTCCAAAACCAGCGTCGCTCCTCTCCCATTCTAATCCAAAACCAGCGCCGCTCCTCTCCTCTTCCATTCAAAAACCACCGCCGGCGAGTGAAGGTGCTGTGGAGAAGTAGATCGATGGAGGAGTACAATCGATACATGGGGATCACAGACGGCGACCCTGTGAAGCTAGCTAGGATGTTGGAGATACAGTTTTGGTTTGACAACAAGGACCAACTAGGGGCAACATCGACATCCATGGCCAAATATCTGCAACAGAGTGAAAAGGCAGCGATACTCCCGGACGGAGTCGCGCCGGAGTACATAGAGCTGCTCCTCTGGGCCATGGAGCAAACAGATTCACCGAATCCGATCGTGAGGGAGGGATGGTGGGAGTATCGATCCCACATGAAGAATCCACCAGAGATTGAAGGATCGAGCATTTACAGGGTGCCATTTGTGAGGGTGTCCTACCAGAGCGAGCTGGTGGAGTCTTCGTCGACTGAACCCAACTGCAAGAGGAGAAAAGCAGTTGGCCCGACGACGCTTCCCCGCCATCGTCTCCCTCGCTGTTCACATCGTCTCACGGGGCGGCTGTCTTCCGCCGAGGAATAGGAGGGGACTGTCCCCCAGCCCAATAGTCGGGTAGGTTGTGAATTGTCAGGAGGATTTTAGGGTTATCAGTATTTGCAAGTTGTGAATTGTGTTTTGTGTTGTGTATTTTGAGAGTACTTTCAGATATGAATGTCTTTTGAATTTCAGATTTGCAGTATTGAGCATATGAAGAATTTTATGAATTCTAGAGATCTATTTTTAGCACTTAAAAAAATGTAGTTTCATAGGAGTATAAAAGTGCACACGAGAAGAAACTGCAAGTTTCAGTTTTAGACAAGAAACTACAACTTTCAGAGGCAGAGCATTTATATTAACACGGCCTTTTCAAACAGGGTTAACATCATGTTGGAAGTTTTATTCATGGTCGAAAATGGAACTACCAACCAGTTAACATCATGCTGATCAACATTCATGCATAGCACATCTTCATATGATGCACAGTCAAAATGGCCACACAATGTTGAGTGTGCGAAACACAGAGAAAATGAGGGACGGAGTTTGGGCAAGTGTTGGACGTGGTTTTGGGCTGCCCCGTCTAGGCTTTCATTTTTAACATGCGCAGCCCACGACCTCGGATGGGAGGCCCTGTTTGTATTTTCTTAGGGCCGTCATGTATCGACCGGCCTATGGACCTCCCATCCGAGTTTTTATTTTTGGCAGCCCAATTTATGTATTTTTTTGAAGAAAACGCGGCGGTCTGTTCTATTTTTCTATATAAGAATAGGAACGCCAGGTACAACTTATGTTTCCCTTTTAACTATGTTATATATATTTAAATTATTTTATATGTTATTATATATTATTTTTATTGTCATCATATATTTAACAAATACTTACATATGTAAGAAAACAATATCCCACATCTTATTAACTTATAAAAATAATTTCTTAACAAATAAAATCCTGGATTGTTTTGGCACGAAAATCCCAGTGATTGTGTACAAAAGCTTGGTAAGATTTAAGGACGAATGTAATAATATCACTTATTATTTAAATATATTTATAACAAAATGCTCAGCCCTTTTTTATTTTTTGATAACATTGCTGGCCCAACCCAACATTATAATTAGAATCAGCCCAGCAAAATCGTGTATCTAGATAAAGTGCAAATCGCCTGTAATTTTTTAGGAAATAAAATAAATGGGCCGCATGAAAGCTACATTAATTGTTCACCCAGCCCAGCTAATGGCTGTAATTCAAAAAAAAATCAAATTGACTGTAAATTCTACCGTGCAAAAAAAAGACTGTAAATTCTGAAAAAAATGGGTTGAATACGTGCCACATTTTTGGAGGCTGAAATGTGGGCCAATAGGTCGAAGTCAACGCAAGTCGCTGTAAATTTAGTCAACAAATGATTCTGACATGTTAGCCGTTGGATTTACATCCAACGGCCGATATCCATCTTCAATCTCTCGTCTTCTTCCTCCAGCGCCGCCGGGACCACCTCCCGCCTCCTGCTGCTAGCAGCTCTGCTTAGCACACTTCGCTATGAAGCGCTACTCCACCGTTGGCCAGGCCATCCCTCCAACCCTCCACACCTCATGTTCTTCTCCACTGACTGCCGAACCACACCGCACTAGAACCAGTTAACCCTCGTACACCTCTCCGTCTGCGACTCTACTCCGGCGTCTTCCCATCTCCGGCTCGTTGCTGTCCGAGGCCTCGCCGTCGTCCACCACCTTGGATGCGCTCGGCGCGGCATGGTCAACGTGGTCAACGAACGACACCATCGGAAGTAGGTTGTGCGTGGAGAGGCTGACAGTTGGGTCCACGGCCGCACACAAGGAAATGCCTCCATATTACACGCAAAATAATGATTCCTCCACCTGACATCTAGGACCTACCGAAAGGGCCTCTCTATTTAGCGAAAAAAATGTGCCCCCCGCTGACTTGTCGGACCCACCATCTATCTTCGCATGCAAGGAAGTGCCTCCTTATTACGCACAAAAAAATGAATACTCCCCCTGCCAGCTGGAACCCAGCATACTGGGAGGCTGACTTGTGGGCCTACCAAGTTGACGGGGACGGAGGGCTTTGTCAAGTTAGTCAATATGAAAGATTCTAGCTCCTGTTACCGTACGATGTTCATCCAACGGTTGTAGTGCTTCTTCAACCTCTGGTCTTCTTGCTCCAGCCGCCCAAACCAGCGTCGGTCGTGCCGCGTGCTCCTGCCTCCCGTGGCCGGCTGTGATGTCGCAGAGGCCTCACCGACCCCTACTACTCCCACTGCTGGCCTGGCCATCCCTCTACTCACCCACACCCCCTGTTAATCTACGGCGACAGCAGCCTCACACTGCAGCCGAACCAGTGAACCCTCGTACTCCTCTTCGCGTGGGCATCCACTGCTGCGTCTTCCCCAGCTCCGAGTCGTCCCCTTCCTAGGCCTCTCCGTCATCCACCGCCGTGGTGCTCTCGGCGTGGCATGGTCAACGTGGTCAAGGAACGACTTCCATTGGATGTGGACTGTATGTGGAGAGGCTGACAGCTGGGTCCATGACCGCAGCAAGGAAGTGCCTCCTTATTACACGGAAAATAATGATTCCTCCACCTGACAGCGGGGACCCATCGGACGGGCCACCGTATTTCATGAAAAAAAGTTTCCCCCTAACTTTTGGGACCCACCAGCTACATCTTCGCACGCAAGGAAGTGCGTCCGGGCAAAAAAAACGGTTCGCCCCCCTGACTTCTGGGACCCACCAGCTACATCTTTGCACGCAAGGAAGTGCGTCCGGGCAAAAAAACGATTCGCCCCCCTGACTGCTGGGAGCCACCAGCTACATCTTCGCACGCAAAGGAAGTGCGTCCGGGCAAAAAAACGATTCGCCCCTCTGACTGCTGGGACCCACCAGCTATATTTTCGCACGCAAGGAACGCCTGACAGTCGGGGCCCACCTGGTCGAAGCGTACGTAGCATTGTCATTCTGGTCGCGAACTTGTACGTACATATATACTGGTCGATGTAGAGGCGCGCACGTGTCGTAGTAGAGGCGCGTACGTGTCGTAGTAGAGGCGTGCACGTAGCATGTACACGTACGTACAGCGGCCAGGGTGCAAGAAAGAAAATACGGCCTCGTATGTGTACATACGGGCGGGGTCTCGAACGCCTAGTCGCGCATACGTACGGCAAGGGCTCGTGTTCATGGGGAGGCAACGGAATGCGTCGTGTTCATGGGGAGGCAACAGAATGCGTCGTGTTCATGGGGAGGCAGCGGAATGCATCGTGTTCATGGGGAGGCAACGGAATGCGTCGTGTTCATCAGCAGGCAACTGAACGCGTGGGAGCCAACCGGCTTGGACGGAACAGGCAATGGAAACGAGGCCTAGCGTACCGCAGAACGGAGGAAACGGACCTCCTATGGTCGAAACGGGGGTCCTGTTGATCGGGAGGGGTATAGCGTACCGCAAAACGGACGAAACAGACCTCCTACAGTCGAAAGGGGGGTCCTGTTGATCGGGAGGGGTGTGGCGTACCGCAAAATGGATGAAACGGACCTCCTACGGTCGAAACAGGGGTCCTGTTCATCGGAAGGGGTGTGGCGTACCGCAAAACGGGACTCCAAGGGATATTTTTCATCTCCACCGTCGACCTCCTCCAGCCTCCACGGGCTACCATCGACCTCCTCCAGCCTCCACGGGCTCCTGTTCATCCAGCCTCCACCGTGCGCTACTCCACCGACTACTGTTCAACCACCCCTCCACGGGCACCCCTCCGTCGTCTACCGTTCATCCAGCCCTCCACACCATGGGGTCCTATTCAACCACCCCTCCACGGCCACCCCTCCACCGTCTACTATTCATCCAGCCCTCCACACCACGGGTTCCTGTTCATCCAGAGGCAACGCCACCGCTCACTGTTC